>NW_010198826.1:0-238 GCF_000695765.1 Mesitornis unicolor | reverse complement strand
AACAGCCCCAAAACATCCCAAAACCAGCCCAAAACACTCAAAAACCACCCCAAAATCAGCCCTAAACACGCCCGGGAACCCCAAAAACAGTCCTAGGACACCCAAAACAGCCTGGGACCCCAAAACCAGCCCTGGGACCCCTAAACACCCCCAAACACCCCCGGGAACCCTAAAATCACATCTAGGACCCCAAAACCACACCCGGGAACCCAAAACCACCCCAAAACACCCCAAAGCA
>NW_010198825.1:50399-99350 GCF_000695765.1 Mesitornis unicolor | reverse complement strand
CGGTCCCGGGCTGAGCCGCCGGCGGGGACGGGGAGGCGCAGTTCCCGGCGCACCCCTCCGCGGAAGCCGCTTCTCCCGAGGAACGGGTAACCGGTGCCGGAGGGCGCCGGGCCCGGCAGTGCCGTGCCCGCCCCGGCGAGCCTCAGCTCGCGCCCGCTCACCCCTCGGCACCGCACTCTAGGAGGGACTGGAAGCAGCGGCTGCCCACAGGTGGCATCCCGGGCTGCTCTCGTCATCAGTAAAACTTCTGGTGCTTTTTCTGTTCCGTGGTAATTCCATTTATTTATTTATTGGTGAGAGAAATGGCATTAAAAGTGTTCATTAACGCCTAAATCTCGCCACCCTCCTTCCCTCCCCCACCCCAATCCATAGCAATGACTCCAGGAGAGCTAAAATTGAGCTTTGTTCCTGTGGCACCCTTGCAAAATACAGTGACAATTAACACACTAGTATTACTGATTGTCAGAGGTTTAGAGAGCATTTCATATCTCTATTTTTTTAATGAAAGTTGTTTGACATTAGGGTGGAAGCTACTGCGTGTGGATTTAATCTCGGTCATAAAGCATTGAATTAAATCTTGGTACCAGTGTTAAGGAGAAACCAGCAGCTTAAGCTCTGTCACAGGCACTTAAGAGCAAACCACTCCCATCCTATGTGAAGCTGTCCCCCAGCAGGGACAGACAATGTTAGTTTGGGGTTCAGATTTTCCTAACCTGCTTAGGCACTGGTCTTAGAGTGAATTTCCTGCAGATGAACAGTCACCTCTAAGCTCAGTGGGACAGGGGCTGTCTCTTATTACAAGCATTGTGGACTTTCCCCAGAGCTGTGAGGGGTCTAATTTCAAGTAAGGTCCTTTGTTGCTATGGTAATACAAATGAAAAACCTATACTATGGTAATTTTAGCAAAATATATATTTTTTTCTTTTTTTTCCCCCTAAACTAAATTGGACCGTGGTTCAGAATTGTGTGGGCATACAGAAATAGTCATGCTTATATTCTCCAACCGGAGTTGTTAAACAGCAGTTGTGTCGAGGGCTGTCAGCAACCATGGCTGTAGGCAATGTGGGTTTCTTTTTCCCTGATATTGTGTATCATTTTTGTTTGACTTTGTAAAGGTTCCTTAGCATGGCTCTCAGCCTTTATCTGCGGAAGGGAGGTAACTGGTTTTACTGACCACGGTGCCATATATAAAGAGTTTTGGCTTTTGCATAGTACTCTGTAATAATCTTGCTAATGAAAGCTTGCATTTTAAAAGCCTTTGTTGATAATTGCTGTCAAGGAGGAAGGACACATCAAGTAGGGTCTCCCAGGGAATTAATCTGGGAACAGTTTTGGTCAGTGTTTTCTGTAATAATTTCGGTGATGGAATAGAGGCCACTTTTATAACATTGGCAGCAATTCCAACCACAGAGTGCAAGGCTGAGATTTAAAATGACCCTGATATACTGCAGACCCAGGCTGAACTCAACACAATAAAATTCTAGAAGAAAAACTGTCTAGTATGCTAGATAGGAAGGATTATCACTTGTCACATGAGGACTATTTGTTAGGTAAAAATACTGCAGAAGAGAATCTCCGGACTATAGCGGATTGTAGGCTGTGCAGTGCTGCAAAACAGTCGTGTTGCTCTGAGCTCTAGTAACAGAAGGATCATATGTAAGACATCAGAGGGCGTTATTTCTGTTCCATTTAGCACTAGTCAGGCTTGGCTGAAGCACTCTATCCAGTTTCAAGCACTACACTTACTCTTAAAGAAAGATGTAGGCAAACAAGATAGGAGAATAGCAAGCAAAACTGTATGAGGCTTAGGAAATGTAAGCTACAAGGAAGGATGGACTTTGATTATTTGATCTGGAAAAGAAAACATAATGTAAGGGCATGGCAAGTGTCTTCAAATGTGTAAACACATTTATAAAGATGACAGTAAATGGTTGTTCTGTAACCACCAATGGCAGGATAAAAAGCAATTTACTAAAGTGCAATTAGGGAGTTTACTTTAGATGTCGGAAAAAAACCGAAACAAACCAGACAAAACTATTACTATTACCTGTAAGTAGCTGGAATCTGAGGAGGTTGTAAATCTCTTCAGTAAAGTTTCAAAGAAAAGGTTAGATAAACAGCTATCAGAACTGGCTGTAGTATGTGTGACCATGCCTTCAATGATCTGAGCCATTTACCAGCCCATATGTCTATGATTGTCCAACAACCTACACCTATCCTTTCAGGAAGAGAAACAGCAGCATAGCAGAAAAGGAGAACTTGCTACACTCGATATGATTAATGCAGTGTTTTTAGTAAATAAATCACAGTGGGCTATGTTTTGTGGATCCGTATCTCATTGACATTTGGAGACCAAGAGCAGCTCATGGAGACAGAGAGCAGAACTATCCATTGCAAGTAAGCAGTTTTCAAGTCCAGTTTTGAGCAATAATGAGTGAAAATCATTACTTCTCAATGGTCAGTGTAAATAGAAATGTCCTGCAACTTGCTTGGTGTTCATTATAGAAATAACCACTTCATTTGGACACTTGGTGGGCAGATTCGAGTGAGGTCAAGGTTTTCATTGACATTCGTTTGAGAAATAAAAGCCAGGTATGACATCACTGGCTGCAGCCAATATTAAATCTGTTCCAGCCAATGGAAATCTTTACTCTTCAGGCGTGTCTTGCCTGCATCCTTGAGGATGAGCACAGAATTCATGTGAAAAACAAAAGTGATACATGCCCTTGACCATAACAAGCAGTGCGCTAGCAGTTTTGCTGTAGTGATAAGCTGATTGCATGGTGAACTGGCTGAGGATTCCCAGAGTAAATCTAGTACTTTGTGCTCCTTGAGGAATTAGCATTGCTGCAGAGAAAAATTTTAATCCCACTTTCATTACTTTTGCAGCCTGTGGCTGCTTTCCCTTCTGTTCCTTTGATTGTTGACATTGAAATCCTGTTCTATCGTTTCTCTGGCTTGTGCAGATAATTCTAGCATCATTCTGCAGTCAGGAGCAGGGCTGCCAGCAAAACAACTTCACAGCACCTCTCACCTTTAGCTTTTCCAAACAAAGCAAGAGGCTAAATTCATATTTTTAATAAAACAGAACTTAAATATCTACATGGCTGAAAGGTGAGAATTTTCAAACTCAAGCTCAGACCAAGGATTATTCACAGAACTTATTAATCAGAAAAATTCAACTAATGAATACATTACAAAAATGCCATCTGTTAGAGAAAAAGTCTGTAAACAGAGATAGAAGCAAAACTTTCAATAAATTATGGATGGCAAATTATTCACCTGGTCTTAGAAAACTTAATGCTTTTGTCTTTTAAGGATGCTATATAATGTATATGCAAAATGTCAGGCTGAAAGTGGATAGCAGAGGCTGCTGCTGCAGAGGTTTAAAAAGCTCTGAAAAAAAGAACATGTCAAAACCCATGATACTGTCTGCCATGTCAGTCGTTTTCTCACACTAAGCAAGGGAATTCCTTTAAGAAGAAGGAAATCTGTCCCTTTATTTCTGTTGATACCCAGATCCATTTGTACCTTGATTTCTGCTTATATAGGAAGAAAGTGGTACTTATATTTATGATTTTGGTATTGGGTACAGACTGTTACAGGGAGCGAGAGTGCAACCACTTAGTCAATAGCACCATCAACAGGAAAGGAAGCAGCACTTGTCAATCTTCAGCTCTATCAGCCCTTTCGATGTGACAGTCCTACTGGGAAAAAAGGGCTTTAAGTGGCTAAAGATGAAAGTAATGAACATGGCTTACTCTGAATTCTCAAGCTGTGGACACTAGTGGGACCTCTTGGTTCACTCTACACAACGGTTCATCTGGTTTCAGACAATGGCTATTGTTTGATGGGATGGTAGGCATGGTGGCATGGTAGTATTCAGCAGCGCTTCTGAAAAGGACTTAGAGATCTTGGTAGACCACAAGCTGAACACAAGCCAGCAACATGCCTTGGTAGCAAAGAAGACCAACAGCATCCAGGCATGTAGCAACAGGAGCCTAACCAACAGATCAAGAGATATGACTACTTCCCTTTATTGACAATTGTTAGATAACTTCTAGAATACTGCATCCAGTCTTGGGCATGCAGGACAGGAAAAACATTCTTAAACTGGAGTGCGTTCAACAAACGGCCACCAAGATGGTCAGTGGATGGAGTACGTGCTCTGCTCAGAGGCTGAGGGAACTTGGCTTGTCCAGGAAGAGCAGGCTTTGAGGAGACTGATATCAACAAGAAGGTTATCAGAAAGACAGAACCAGGCTATTCAGTGATGCATAGCAGGAGGACAGGAGATAAAAGGTATGAATTGAAACAAGAGAGTAAGGAAAAACTTATTTCCCATGAGGACAGTCAAGCAGTGGAGCAGCCCAGTGCTGTTTCCACCCATGGGGGTTTACTAAAGCCAATTGGATTAAGCCCTGAGCAACCAAGTCTGCTGCCTTGTGCAGGAGGCTGGACTAGAAACCTCCTGAAGTCTCTGCCAGCCATGTGTTTTGATAGTAATTGCTGTTTGAAATGCTACTGCCGTTGTCAGTGTTCCCTGAGGAATTCAAGGTGATTGCTGTGAATGGAGATCTGTCCCCTCAAGGTAAGAAGATTGCATGCTGGCTGCAGGTGGACCAGATTCTCTTGTCACTGCACAGCGATACATTTCTTTACTGATTTATGGCCTATGAGGGCATTTTTGTTGCTTGCCCTTCTTGTGTCTTTTCTCTTGAATAGCTCCATTATTCTTAATGCAGTGGTTCTGTCATGAATCTTCTCATGGATAAAGCTTCAAAACATATCTCTGAGTTTTATTACAAATAACACAGTTAAAATAGCAATTTGTCTTTTGCTGGAATTCACAGAGGTGGTTAGATCCAAAAGTGTTATATTATAGGGTTGCAATAGCAGGGGACTAGACTCAACAATCCACATTCCTGTATGTCCATGCTCATAGCATTTTGCACTCCCTCCCACCATTGGAATAAGCTTTCAGCATGCCTACAAGACATGATCCATGCGCTTTCTCCGTGCCCTGGTTTGGGATATGTCCCTTCCAGCCACCCAGATGCACACTTGCATTGCAGCATTGCTCATCTCTGCTCAGTTCCCCAGTGAAGTGAAGGGCTTTACAAGCCAGAAGAAATTGGCTGAAATCCTTAGAATCACTGTTCCAAGTGTGTCTCAAAGCTCTCAGTGCAGCTCTCCTCAAGCATGCGTAGCAGGTAAGCCCCAGACTCCACAGCAGTGGTGTGTTTGGTTTTGTTGCCTTTTTCCAAAGACTACTAAAGATTTCCTCCCCTGCCATGCTTGAGGTAAATGTGTCAGTTTAATCACCTTATGTTTCCTTTATTGCCAATTGAGATGCATTTGACCAAATGTGGTTACCCACCTGGTACGTGGATAAACTCTGTCTCAGTGGGTGGCTCAGGGCTCAATTCACTGTAAAAGCAATCTTAGGTCATTCTGGCATTGATGCTCACATCAGAGATCACAGGGATCCTACCTGAAATAACCTACATTATATCACAGAGTGTCTGTAGCACGGGGATTATTAAATTCAGACATCTTACTCTCATCATTAAACAAAGCCTCAGACATTTATGTTTGGAGAAAAGCTTTTCTCTAGCTTTATTTCTTGTACAGTTCTATTTGAGTTCTGTGCTCGTGCATGGGCAGAACCAGGCTTTTCTGCTCTTCTGCTTCTGTTTGTTCTTGCTGAAAATGATGCAGAAGAACTCCGGTGTGAGCTTCTGCACGTCCGTATCGTGTTAGTCGTGGCATTGCAGGAGTGAAGAGTAACACATACCTCCTCCATCTGAAGCTCTGTAGATGTTATGTTTATGTTTGCGAGGTGGCCAATGTGACTAAATTTAATTTACAGACACTTTAAATTTTACTCCAGTACCTTGTGCTGCCAGCCTCCCCCATATCCCCATTGCAGATACGCTGATAAATGTTCTGAATACTCATTTGGCTGAATAGTGTGTACTGATACCTATGGTCTACTGTGCTGACAAATTGAAAGTTTCTGAGTAGTCTACATTGGTGGACATAAAACCAGAATCAACATAGACCCTTACTCTACAAAGCAATTTGAAATGAACAGAATCTAAAATTGAAACAAAAAACCAAACCAGAAAGAAGTCAAGACCACAGTTGTGCAGAAAACTCCTTTTAATTTAAGCAAGTGGAGAAGTATTGCTGTACTTGATCAGCCTCACAGGGGTTTAGTTTGACCTGTTCAGCATTTGTTCCTAGACTTAATGATATGTCCTAAGTGCTTGGCAGTGCAGTCCTTTGCTCCAATTCAGGTTGCATCCAACCTTGGAAAATCCTGTAAATGCATGACTGAGGAGAGAAACCTCTACATGTATATATTTTGCATATTTTGCCTAAATCCTGTGTAGTTAACACACTAGCAAAGGGTAAACAGGACAATTTCTGCATGCAAGTGACTCTTGTCACATTGAATTCCTTCTCAGCTTAGGCACAGAATCAAAGAAACAACTTTACAAATATTTATATTTCAGAAAGTTTGGTAAAATGCAGTACTTCAGCTGGGTTTAAATAATCAATTTGTATCATGTACCAACAAGACCAGCAAAAATGTTTACAGGAGAGGGAGGCTCTTTGGCTGAAATGAGTTTCAGGGAACTGCTGTATTGAAGCTATCAGGGACAGTGTATTATTTATCACGGGTCTGGCAGACTTCCAAAAACACATCACTTTTTTTCAGATTGCTGAACTGAAAGAGCCTTGCAAGGATCTGAGTAATGCCTTCCCAAGCATGTGCTTAAGCATCAGTATTGTTCAGCTTTATGAGTAAGGATGGATAATATTCCTCAATACTTTGTTACCTCATTGGCCTCAGATTAGTCAAAGAAAATAATCATTCCTCTCATATGTTTAGGCACTGAAAAAAATATGGGTGTATTCATATAGTTTACATCTGGATCTAGGAATGTGTCTTTGAGCCTGACTAATGCAAGTATGAATTCTGCTAGGCAACTCCCAGTCAACATTGTAGACTTTGTAGACATTGCTGATGTGGACATCAGGTTGGTAAGTTTGGGTCCCAACTGACCATATCTGTGTTTTGCTTGGTCTGAGGAGGAGTGCAGAGCAGGGGCTTTCTCATTCCCCTTTGCTGGAGCAGACTCACGCAGTCCAGCTCCCCTGGGCTCCCACAGTAGGACACAACTGTGTCTTTCCATCACACCACCATCTTCATCCCTTTCATCTGATTGCAGTTCACTGCTTAGGGGCAAGGCACAGTGGGAACTAACACATGTACCACCTCTGGAACAAGTGGAGTATCTGCAGGCAGCAAAGAGCACAGTGGTACACACTCCTTGCTGCCATCTTGCCCTCACCTGTTAAGATTTTTAGGCTGAGAATAGGCTCTGGAGATGGTACCAGAATGGCCAGGACAGAAAATAGCATCTTCTAAAAAAAAATAGTGTCTTTTCGTGCTGTCAGTTTTCCTCTCTATAGGATACACTTATAGCTGAGTGTCCACATTCCTGTACTTTATTTCTCTAGGGCTAATTTCTTGGGTTTACTTCATAGTGAAATTCCAAGGTGTCAGACTCCAAGCTCTCTGTAAGGAAGCTGGAGAAATCCGGGGTCAGCCATTCCCTGCTTTAAGTCGGTTTCCATTTGAATGTGAGTCTTTCAAAATAATGACTTCTTACTGCCAGCCCTTTTAAATTTCTGTCTGTCATAGACTGGAAAAAGAAACAGAGAGGCCAAATGGCCCTGCTTTCAAAACAAAACCTGTGGTCTGAAACACCTCAAGAGGCAGAGAGTCCTTAATGCCAAACTAAATTTACCAGTTGTTCCTTGATGATAGATTCCTCAAACTGTCAAAATGTCACCAGGGATGACCAGGCACACAATTTTCAGGCAGTCACTTCTTTTCGAAGATACAGCTAAGAAGATGAGATGAGCTCCCATTACATTTCTTTTTCTAGCTCAGTCAATTTTTAATACTCATGATACATTCAGTGAATGTGAAATAATTATCTGTCATAATACTTTTGATTCATACAATAACATATTTTGTGTTGCAGTTTTAAAAATTATTTTGACAATATAAAAGAAAAAGTTATCAGGCAAAAACCATAATTCATGACTACTGTAACTGCTGTTACAGAAAGGTGTGGGTACACAGTACAATTGAAATTATTTACATTTCAGTATTTCTGAAAATAAATGCAGTACTTAATGAGGGATTAATCCTTATGTTTCTCATCCACAGGAACCTCATCCTTTCAAATTTTACCAAGTAAATTAGAACCTGGGGAATTTGTACTGTTTATGTGAGCAGGTAACCGATACGGATGAATATGTCTTTTGGGCTCACATGTGCAACCTTGTTGCGCACACCACAGTGATAGGTGTGCACTGAATTTGCTCACCCAGCAGCACGGGCAATTGCACCAGTAGGCAGTGGAGAGGGCACTGGTTCAGGGCAGAGAGATCTGAGTTCCTGTCTTAACTCTGCAACACTGGTGAAATTACTGTACAGTCTGTGCTTATTTTCCCTCAGTAATTTTGACTCTTGTGTCTGCAGAAGCAGAACATTTCCAGTAGCAAAAAAAAATGTACATGTTCACCGCAGGAAATGGTCCCTTTAGAGAGAGAGCCATCTGGAGAATAAATGGTAAAACAGGCCCTGAATGAGCTCCCAGGCTCAGTGGGACTTGTGGATAATTCTGTGTATAGCAGAGTTGTTACTATAATTATAATCCCAAATAACAGTGAAAGTATCTGACTGGCCATTTGCATAGGAATTTACCATCTCTGCACGCACAAGGGGTAACTTTGTGCTTGGAGGAAACATGCTCATCTGCAAACATTCACTGTGCTTATTTGTTGCATGCATTTTGAAAACAAGATTCTTGCCATTGGCTTTGTTGGTCACGAGCAGCATCTTGCTGTTTCTGTGTGTCTGTACTCTGCTTGTTAAAAACATTGGTGCATGAATGAATTTTTGATTATATGTTTGAAGTTGTGCTGTGCACTTCTGATTAAAAGACTTTATGAGTGGTTGAAGCCCTGTAGAAAGAAAAAAAAAAAAAGAAATATTTGACAGTGGTAAACAATGAATCTGGGTGGGGAACTGCAGTCTGACTCTATGGGTGCTGCTTTTGACCATCCACTGCTGTTCTGCTTCCTGTGGCTCAGTGCAATTCCACATCTCTAATGAAAATTTAAAGCAGTCCCCTAAACTTGGAGCCAGATTGTGATATTTTTGTTCTCTATGAGCAGAGACATTTTTCCTGAGGAGCTTCACTGGGTGATTTTGCATCCCTCAGAAAGAACAGCTTCCAGAGTGAGTGGAAATAGGATGAGCTCTGCCTGCTTGCTGCACAGCTGCCCCACAACCTGCCTGATGGAGCTGTGCCTTGGGCAATGTAGGGACCCCTCGGATGACAGTGCATCCCTCAGCTTTGCTGTGGGTACTTTAGTGGAGAGTTTCGTTCTGGTATCCTTTAGTCTTTTGTTGTGGAAGAGGTGCAGCACTGTGGAATTCTCACATATGTAACCCTGTAACGTGTTTAAGGTCAGGGCACTGTCCCTGGAGAGAACACAACCATCAAGGACTTGGACCACCTGCCTGGTGCAGGGAACTTTATTGTTGACACAAATTTTACTGATATGCAGACTTTACCATGTATTTTATAAACACTGTCAGTCGGCATGATGACTTTTGAGTTCTATCAAGACAGATCTTACTTGAATAGGAAAATGATATACCAGCCATCAATCCTTCTACTTGTACTCAAATTATTGTTTTTGAATTTCATTGTTGCTGAAGTTAGAGGCAGATGCTTGATATTGCAGTAAATGCCTAGCCTGCAGAGGATCTTGTTTCCAGGAGAGGACAGCGACTCAGCTGTCCCTAGGGTCTTTCTTGGGTGCTGTGTGCACACAAGGAATGAGGAAAATTACTCCACCAGGTAGAATGGTGTCCTTGCAGCTTACACAGATCGCTTTGACAAATCTTTGGAAACCTTTTAGTGAAAATACCCCATGGTAAGGAGTCATTAATCACCACAATGTATATGTTTATCCCATCAGAGGAATGTCTGTTTAGAGGTGAGTAATTTGCATTCATCTAAAATATTTAAAAAATTGTTTTAAAAGTGTTTAATCTTGTAGCCAGACCCTCAGCTGCATGTAGTAAATAACCCCTCTGTAGTCCCCCTTTCTGGGACTGATTATGTTACTAGTTAAATTTTACCCACAAGTGGCCCTAAAATAAATACTTTAAAAAAGTAAAAATAAATAAAATAAATACTTTAAATACTGCTTCAAAAAGTTCCCTGTGAGTTACTGTTTTTTTGTTTTGTTTTGTTTCTGGTTTTGTTTGGTTGGTTGGTTTTTTAAATAGATAGCATCATAATACTGCTCTCCTCCTAAATTAACAAATAAATCACCCATATACTTTTATGGCTGTATGGTGAACTTTAACATCTCTTTTGCTAAATTCACATTGTAAATTGAATCTCATTATGATTCAATAGCTGATGAAATTATTAACAGTTAAAAAAAAATGTGGTAGAGTCCAGGCAAGCTATCTCAAGGAGAGATTTGGGTTTTCTAGCATGTGAAAAAATCAATGATAGCAGGTAGATAAATTCAAATTTAAAACAATGTGTAACTCTTATAATTCAAAAATAGAACCTTGTATACAAGAAGCAAGACATGCATAATGTAGTTATTATACCTAATTATTGTTCAGCTGTATGTCTTGCTTCGAGCAAAATTGCCACAAAATGTAGACCAGCTTTCTGGTTAATAAGATTCTTTTCCTTCTTATTAGATTTATGAAATGTTGCTCAAAAAAATAATTATTGTAGAAATCATAAGAGTAAAATCAGGTTCTTCATTGGTGGTTTACTATGCATTAGTAATTCACATTTACTGAACTTCTGAAACTCACAGATTTATCTAAAAATAAATATTATTTCTTGACATTTCCTGTTTAGTTATAATTATGCACGGCTCTGCCTTCCTGCTAGGAACCCTTCTACACAGCAGAATACAGTTGTATACTTTTGGCGTTTGGTCACGGCAACTTTTTTGCTTTTTTTTCCCATTGAAATTCATCTCAAAATTCCCTTGGTTTCAATGAAAAATGGTGCGGGGTCACAGACATATCTTGAGCAGGATCTCAAATAGACTCTGAGGCCTTTTTGTGTCTCTTGCTCTTTAAGTATTGTAGCATTCGTGGCTTTTGCTGACGTCTTTTGGCACAGTGTGGACAGAATGGCAGTTCACAGATTATCATAGTTCTTTCTTATTTGGCATGTATTTTGGCTTAGGTTTTAAGCATCTTGTGGTTTAATTAACACTCTTAATTCTGTTTGTCCTCATACAGTGAGGATTGGATCCACTGCTGTGACTCCTAGAGACTTCCACAATACAAATAAAGAAGAGTAATTTTCCAGCATGAGCCAAATAAATCTGTCCTTTATGCCATTTCTATGTTTAATCTGGCAAAGAAGGGGATTTGGGGTGTGCGTGCACTGAACAACTGAGTTCTCTGTTGGTTCTTGGGGCTGGTTCTTGGGAATTGAAGAACAATGTTAGCATTTGTTATTTCTCTCATAAAATAGTGAAAACAGCACTGTCTTGACAAATCTGTTGAAATAACTCACAAATGGATGGTTCCTCTGCAGGAACAAATACAGTTTAAGGTCACTCTGCTTCCCTGTATCGGCAGGCATTCTAGGACTACCAAAGGTAAAGATTTATTTTGTTTTTTTATGAATATAAGAAAATCTCCACACTTTTGAGTCCCTATGTAATCTCCACAATGCTGTCATAATTATAATGTCTGATTGTGTTGCTAGTCAAATCTTAGTTTAGCATTTAGTACATTGATAAAAAGATATTAATGAGTTCTCGGCAGTTACTTTTTTCCTGCCAAACAGCTAGATAAACTACAGTTCACCAATTTAATCGGAAAGTGGGCACTCAAACATCAGCACAGTGTGTGGTGGAGAGATACCATCTACTCTATTTCGGTAAGTGACTTAACTGTCCTCTCATGAGAAGTGTTTAACGTCCAGGAGATGTAAAACAGAATGTAATTGCAGTGTGGGATTTTCAGAAGTGCTTCACTGGGGATATTTTGGAGTCACTTAGGTAGTTTTGCAATTTGTAGTGTGGAGTGTATAAAATTGCTTTAATAATTAATTCAGTCAGTTATGTTTATGGATACACTTATGAGTGTTTTATACTGAATTCTGTTTGCATGTATTTTGCAATCTCATTCCTCTTGGTGCATGGCTTTACAGTGAAAGGTACTTCAGAAAATTGGACTAGTTGTGTTAGCATTGTCCAATCTCTCTTTACACCAGTATAGGAAGGAAAAGGAATAAATTAGATCAGTATAAACATTTCCTCACCAGTTTAATTATGTTCCCACTAAAGGTTGTACAAGTATTTCTGTACGATTTTCACAGGCTAACATAGTTATAGCAAGACAAGCAGCATGTGAAGAGTCTGTTCCTGGAGCTGCCTTCTTTTGAAATACAGTGGAGGTGAGACCTTGAGTGTGATTATCTCCACCAAAGGGAAGTCTAGGTTTGTTTTCTCTCATCCTTGGCATTTTGTTAAGCTCATCTGCCAAAACAAACTCAAGAAGAAAGCTACAGGATGTCCATGGTTTTCTGTACACCAAAAGCTGATAGAATGCTTAGGTCCAATTCTCTTCAAGGGTCTGGTGTAAATCCTTTTAGTCATGTTTATATGAAGACAGGGACTTTAAAGGTAGCATTAAGGTTATAATATTTGTGCTATAACCCTTTATGGAATAGAGTTGCACTAAAAGGCCAAAAGGAGCAAGTCGTGGAGCTTGGTATGCTTCTGAACAGCTCAGGGAGACTGCATCTGGCTAGTGGGGGATCTGTCTAATTAATAAATCACCAGTTTTCATGTGGTGTCTGGAGTGGGATGCCATGACATCCTGAGACTTTCCCTTTGTTCAATAAATAGAAGACCCCATTTCTTCCTGCAAAATGGGCTCCTGCCCTGGAAACTGAACAGGGTTTTGACTGCTTAGTTGCCAGCTCAGTGAAGGCTTCACTGACAACTTGTTGAGCAGTTCGGTGGAGAGCATTGTCTCTCCTGGGAGCTCTGTGGAACGTGAGGGTTGTGCTTCCAGGGATCAGCTAAGCTTTTCTGGATTGAGATGCTGATACACTGCCCAGGAGATTGGCTTGTAGATCAGATTTCAGTGTTGTAATTGCACGCTTAAAAGATGCTTGTTATGGGATTGTGGTCTGTTAGGAGGAGGCTGATTTTACTTTTAATTACAGAAATTACAGCTGGTCTTTTCCTCTCTAGCTGGAAGTAACAGTACTTAGTCAGTGATCTGGAGACACATCCAATTATCTCTTCTCTGAAAGCCATCACATAATGACTTGTTAAAAACTTCCCTAACAAACTTCCATATCTGATGCTGTCTTGTGGGCAGGAATGATTACTTACTGCAGTCAGAGTATGAGTTCATTCTGAGTATATGAATAGCTTTTCTAATTCCTGGAAAATGCTTCTCTCTCCTGCTGTGAGCCCGAGTTATTCCTTAAAAGCTGATGTGATGGTTTTATCTCTATGTAGAGTTGCAACTCTAATGCACTATGAGGGGCCCGGGACCAGTCCAGTCCTCTGTAAAAGAACTCCTTCCTTGTTCATCTCGCAGCCTATTCCCACCTGCTCTGTTGCTGCCAAGTTTTAAGATGCATCCTCCAATGCTGCAAAGTTTTAGCATCACTTCTACCATGGATGCTACTCCTTGCTACTTCAGGCAGGAAAACCTTTCCATTTTTTACTTCTCATGGGTCGTTCCAGCTCCTGATGATATGCTAGAGGAAGATCTGTTGTATTCCCTGTGAGTGCTCATATGGTAGATTTCTTACTGCTCTCCTATAGCCTAACTTACTAGTGTGCTGCCACGTGCAGTTTATAGCATTTTTAACCCTTTCCTAATACCATCTGAAAATCCTCTGCAGTATTATAAATAACACTTATTTTGAGAAAGGATCATCACATCAGTTCCAGAGTTATGTGCCCTCCTCTTGAATATAGAATTCTCTTATTGTTTAAACTATTTACATAATAAAACAAAGAAATCAAAACTTAGTCTTGAACCATAGCACATTTTAAGTTTCCAGCAGGAGTAATTTGTATCTATCATTCTGAGTCCTTTTTCAGTGCACTGTATGCCTGAAGTTTGGCAGGTATAAATTAAACCTCTGGAATGATTACTGTTGCTCCCTGCATGACTCAGAACAGTTTGTCCAACGTTTTTCATCAAACTGAAGTTGTAATCAGTTATGACAAAAGTGGCAGGATGCCAAAGGAATAATATGTTGAGCGAGAAGGAGACATGAAACACCACATAGTGTTCGGAGCAGTGCTCAGCAAATTGATGGCTAAGCATCTTGTGGTGTCTCTCTGGTCCTGGTGTCTAAGGAGAGGAGCGAGCAATGCACAGTTTTCATGATCCTTAGCAGTACACAGCTCCATATACTGAATACTTCTCATGGGCAGAGGTGTTTTTCCCGAGACAAGTTTCCTTGGATCTCAGATCCTCTCTTGAACTTTGGTGCCTCTGGGTTTGATATGGAATGAAGAGAAGCATCATGCCAATCCCAGTCATTGGCTGTAATCACAAAAGTTACTCTGGAAAATGTGATTTATGGCGATAGAAAGAGCTACAGCTGTGCTATACAACATCCTAAGGCCCAAATTCTGCAAGATATTATCTTCCATCTTAGGTCTAAGAAAAGTGAATTACAAAGCACACTTGGAGAAATGAATGTTGGGCCACATTCTCCCCAAGTTCAGAGTATCTAGGGTTAGAGTCTGGTCTTACTGGCCCATAAATTTTGTTTTTCTTACGCCTGTAACACTTTCTGATTAAGCAGAATAATGATAACAGAATTAGTGTCACTTTAGTTTTACTTAATCAAATAGTCTCCTGACTAAACCTTTTGCAAGAGGAAGGGTTCACTCCAGGATTAATTTGACCCACATGTGACAGTTAGTGTCTAGAATGATAGCTGCTATCTAAAGAGAAAAATGTAAATTTACCCACAGAAGGAAAGGAAAGAAGGGAAATATTTATTCACAGTGGTGCTTTTGTAGAGACCAGGGACGTTTCAAATAGCAATAGTAAAAAGATACACGTGCTAAATTATCTCTGCTTGGTTCTGTCATTGTTACTCCTGTTGCCATCACTACCTGCTGCACTGCTTCAGAACAACAGCTTCACCAGAATTTTTTTAGACATTTATACTTACAAAAACCTCTAGATTAGTGGAACTGGATTATTTCATTTTACTTTGACAATGATGTTTCAGCCTGTAGAGAATAGCTTTTCAGTCTTTTATCCAGATTCTAAATTAAAAGAATAATTTATCACAGAAGAGTATAAAAATGGGCTTAGGGAGAATGAAAGTAACATTTATTTTTCTCTGCATAAAAATATATCTCAGAAGTTTAAAGTAAAACATGCAAATGAGGAAGACTGATTTAAGTACTGCTGCAGATTACACACATTCTGTGCAATCTTTGTTTATTTAGTGGTGTATAAGGTAAACTGAAATAAACCAAATATGGTTCAGATTTTTAAGTAGGATTCCAGAAAACTTTATATGAATTTTGATTTATCCTATTTATAGCCTGTTAACACTAGTAAGTCTAAAGCAAGAAACCTACAATGTCTTGTATTGGATCTCTATATTTATGCAAAATATAGTATAAAACAAAGCTGAGATATCCACCGTTGTGAATGGAGCAATTGCACACATGCCTGATCTCTGAAAATGTCTCATTCAGTCCATCAGCATCTCAGATCAGAGACAAATTTGGTGTGTCCCAGAAACATCAGTGTCTGTGTCCAGCCACCTCTGTGCAGGGGAGTCCATGGCCACCAGAAGCAACAGGACTGGGAGGGCTTTTTACATTGGTGAGGATCCATTCCTCCTCCTTTCCACCGTGGTGAGGTACTGTGAGCCAGGGCTGAAGGCCACCATAAAACCTTTTTGTCCCTGAAAATACAATGTCAAAAATGCAAACACATCAGCATTGCTAAATCTTATGCTTCAATATCTGTCCATGCTGCCATTCAAATACACTCAGAAGTAAATAGTTCCCATTGAGCTAATGAGGTGAGGCAGGTGTTTAACTGAAGCACAGCCTTGAATATATGGAAGATCAAAGCCCTTACTCATAGGCATGTGGTGCAGCTGTAAATGTACTTACAGCAAATTGCTATTTAGGTGAAGGATCTGTCACAGGTCTATGGATTTTATACATTCACCTGCACAAGTAGTAAAAGTGATGGCAAATATATCAATGTTTGTATCTGTTATTCTTAACATGCATTGGTAAAAAAAATAGGTTTTTTTATGTGCTGTTGCCCACGTATGTGTATCCAAACCAGTTCAATCTCATGTTCTCGAACATTTAATAAGGAGATTTCTGCCCTTCTGTTGAAGATTTGGCTACTAAACATTGTTTGGCTACTAAACATTGCTGTGTGGTATGCTTGTATGATGACAAAAATTATTTACCCTCTTACTTTGTCATCGTATGTTGATGTTGCTCGGTAAAACACTTCATTTAACAACTTCTATTTGGCCATGTTGCTACAGCTGGAAGTGATTTTATGTGCTATATTCACATCTCACCTGAGATGAAGATAGAAAGCATGTATTTCTTGTGCCCCTTGTCTAGGTACAACTTCAAAAGGTACAGATAAATCCAGGGAAAGCCCACAGTTTCAAATATTTGTACTGAACAGATATCATACGTCAGAAGAAAGTTTTTTCCTCCTCTTTCTTTCCTTTTTGCTTAAGATCACTTGTATGGAAATGAAAGACCTCAGGTAACTGTGCCACTAAAGTCCTTTATATATGGGAAACGGATGTGTCCAGAACTATTACTGTATTAAGCTGCTCACTGCTCTTAGTAGTTACTAAGGCTATATGTATTTGGGGAGCTATTAGCTTGAGAAAAGATCTGGAAAGGATTAATAATGAATATAAAACTGGAATAATGAAAGGAATCAAGTGTTCCCCAGGGAAAAAAATATGCTTAACATTTTCATTCTATACCATGTGATCCTGGAGGCAGTGGGGTATTTCCATATCGGGAATCAGATGTGCGTGTTACTCACTGGAGTGGCTTGCATGTCTGATGTACTGATAAAAACGACTTAAACATTTTTATGGGCGCTTGTGAATTATTGATTGGGCTAAAACTATAATTCCAGCTGAATTATTGATTTATTCTTGATTGAGTTCAAAAGCTGTATTTTGTGATTGCATATTTTCATGAGTGATACTTGTTAATCTGAGGGACAGAGTGAAAACTGAGCCTAGGTCTATCTGGTTATCCATGTACATCTGCAAACTCTGTAAAATCCATTAACTCCCTTTTACCACCCAGCAACTCACTGCTCCCTCCAGCATGCAAAACACTGTCTTGCCTGGCTGCAGTAGCACAGGGGAGGGCAGAAGAGGCAGGGAAGGATGCTGTGCAGCTGAAAGGAGACTGCAGCAACTGTAACACTCCGTGTGAGCAATAGCTCAAAGCAGTGGATCCAGCAGCCTATTTTTAAACTCTGTGGTGTCCAGCCTGCTATGATTTGGCCCTCTTTTGAATACCGGCACTTCTCTCATTTCAGTGCTCCCAAATGCTGCTCAGGGATTTGGATGAGGAAGTTTGTTGCACATTGAATCATCAATAATCACAGACTAACTGGATTTCTTTTGGAGTTTCCTCTGCTTTGTGCAGCTTTTACCGAGCCTTTCTCTTCATCAGATCCGGTGATTTTAATCAGATCATTATGCTCTTTTTTGCACGTCACATGTGTTTTTCCAACTTTTCCTGAAATGTGCATGTGCTATTGCACTTGGTTTGATAACAATGATCAAGTCAATATTAAATTAAGTGGAATTATGTCCCATGTTTTTGGCCAGCATCAAAATTAAGAATAGTTTATCAACCATTTTGAAAGTTAGATTTGGAGAACAGAACAATAGTAGCCCAAGTCACTTTTGCCCGTACCATTAGGGTAATTACTTGAGTATAATCTTGTACATAAAGAAATTGGTAGATACCTTAGAAAATTCCAGTATATGTCTGTCTGCATCTTTCAGAGCCTACATACCTTAAAAATACCAACAGTATGTAATGAAGTCACATTTGACATGGAATTTATAGTTCTGTATTCATTAGACCCATTTAGAAACCTCGCCTCTTGAGTGACTGGCATATTCACATTGATAGTATTAGTGGCTCTGGGCAAATGAAAACATACAGGAGGGACTTCAGTTCTGAGCTCTTACTTCATCAATGCATGAGACCATACTGATGTTGGAATACCCAGATGAAAAATAAACCCCGGGTTGGGAACATACCACAATGCTTGACTCATACTTAAATAAGTAAGTAGCAGTTTCCCTGGTTCTTGTCAACCTCATTCTCTTCGTAGTTTTTAAGCTATATGAAAAACTCAGCAAAGGAGGGATAAGCCAATTATTCAATTTTCTTAAATAAGTTAATTATATTTTCTTACTATCATCTTTTATATTTGTGAAGTAAAGGCTCTTAAGTTGTTGAGCTCAGCAAGTGAGCTTGATGTTCCTATGCTTTTTGGGAATGATATTGTGTCTGTCATAGATGAATATATTATATTTATGGTTTACTGTAATAATTTGCTGGTTCATGGTCCTACAATCCTCACAGGAGTGTAACAAATCCTTGTGATCTCTCTGAGAACTGACATGTGGTTTCAAATCTTGGCATTAGCTGGGGGAAGTGTAACATTCACATGATGCCAGTCAGCTCCCCGCTGACTGTTTTCGCAGAAGCAGTCTGAGGTATTTGTTGTTTCAGGATGAACCAGCAATAAATTAACTGAAGAAGCAGACTTCTTTATTACAAATACAATAGGACACCAATAATAGCATCTACTCCCCCCTCCTTTTTTTTTTCTTTTTTTTTGGAAGGAACTTGCAGGGTTTGCTGAGCTTTGCTCTGCACACCAAGATAACCTGCTAGTCCAGAGCACACGAGGCAAAGGAAACATCTGTCCCAGTGCCTGTTGTTCTGGTGATATTCCTTATCTGCTGCCCACACCTTGGGACCTGCCTTGAGCAGATGAATCAAAATGGCTTTTGTCTCCTTTTTAAGAGGATGCTAGGATCGATACCAATGTCCAAGTCTGGGACAGAGCTGCACCAGAACAATTCCTGCAGGAAGCACATGAGCAAGATGAAAGTTTGGGTTTTTAAACAAGTGGATGTTTGGGTGTCCCACTTAACATCTTTTCAGCATCCCCTAGGATGTCAGAGCTATTCAGGTGACTCTGTCCAGTCCTGTCTGGTCTCTTGAGTTTTCCCTTCTTGGAGAGCAGATTAGTGGAAATGCACATTAAGTGATATATATCATTGCAGGAAAAGGAGGACACACAGATAAAGCTTTGCCAGAACATGGTAGATAATTATGTTCTGTGAAACAGGACTTGGTGCATTTTGTTTTCCAGGCTGACCGACCGGCCTCTGTTCACAAAATGTACTTTTCTTTCCTTACCTTTGGCTTCATTCAGCATGGAAGGGCCATCCTTTTGGTTTTCCAGGAAGAGTTAATGCCAGATACATCCATCTGCTTCCTGCAGTTTCTTCCATGCATTTGCCTTTTGCCTTTATCCCACAGGAAGATACTCACCTAAAGGTAGTGTGGTAAGTGCCTTTCTCCTGCTGCCTCTAGGCTGGGCCACATGTGGGGATCTGTCATTGCAGATCTTGGCTCCAGAGCCTGCTAGGAATGGTAAATTTGGCTCCACGTACTGACTTTCAACCTCATGACAAGATCTATGTGAGCCTGATATATTGACCAAAATTTAAATATTAAAGAAAAAGGAAAGGACAAAATAAAGATACATAAAATGTGAAATGAATCAGCAGGCTGATGAAAGCAAACATGGCAAGATGGCATTAAGCCATAACTGATGGAGTGAATTAGTGGAGTTCTGGAAAACGTGGCTAAATAGCCTGAATGAATTAACCAAGGAATACACAATTAATACAAGTGGAATTATTTTCTTGATAGTCCTTCAACTTTTGGTTATATGCACCAGAACCCCATGGTCATTTTAGCCCAATACCTAGTCCTACTGCATTTTTAGTAGCAATTGCTTGCTTCTCTGATGTTTCCCTTTGATATATATGGGCAGTGTACATTTATCTGTCTATATAACTCGTAGCATGAATTTTAAAATGTGTTTTAAAAGATTATTGCACAGTGTAATCTGAAGAAATACAAGTATAAATCATTGTAGCTCCTTTGAGCTCAGTGAAAGGTCAGTGATGTGCACCTGTCTTGCCCTGTAATAATAAATAGACTCAAAATATTTAAACATAACTGTATTATCTGTCACCAGTTGCTACTCGACCTCCAAGATCAGAATGGGGCTTCCATCCAAGGGGAGATTTCCTTTCACTCCTCGTTTTCACAATACACTGAGCTGCACTCTTGGGCTCTCAGGAGTTACAGTACTGTAGCTATTGCTCAGTACAAAGCAAGTGATCTCGATGCTGGTCCCGGGTTGCCCATCAGCTTCGTTCTGTTGAGAATTCTCTATGCTCATAAGTTTTTATTCTCAATTCTGCTTTCCATAACTGTGTCTTGACTTTTGACCTGTGACAGAGAGAGCAAAGTTAAGTATAGGGTAATTTCTTCCTCCCATAAATGGACATACATGGAAAATTTTGGATGCTTTATTAGCTAGTTATAGTTTGTGCTTTCTTTGGTTTACACTTGTTGCTTGGAACGTTTTATAGCAGTGTCTGGAAAATCAATTTTTCTTTTTCAAGCTACAAAGCAGTACACATGTTCTTAAACAAAATCCTGTCATTCTGACCAACGTCTTTAGTTTTTCTTCTCTGATGTTGTCATGAAACCCACTTCAGTCCCATATATTTCCTCTTTAATTCCAGTGTGGCTTTTAGTGATCACACTTAGTTTAAGAATGCTGTCAAACAACTGATTATACAAAAGCACTACATGTATATTAAGTGTTTTTCCAAAAGGAGTTGTATTTTAATTATGCTTTCTAAATTGTAAAGAATCACTGGTTTCTTTCTTCTATCCTCCTTGTTTATTATACATCTTCTTATTTTAGAAAGTTAGATGGGTTGATGATGAGAGTCATGGTTTAAATGCTTCTCAGATGGGGATTTATGGGAGAAAAAGTATAAAAGATGTTATATTCCCGCTTTCATGGGTTGCCAGCCACAACACAGGAGATCCAGATGTGCAGTCCTCTGTCACCACGGCAGCCGGATGTTGCACTGTGTTTTTGAGATGACCCAGGGAAGCCCAGCAATCCAGCAGTGGTCTCCATTAGCAGTGGATGGCAATATGAATTGTCCAGAGACTGGGGGACTAGCTCTGGGTTGGTTATTATTGGCATGATCCTGCATCTCTTTAAAGTCCAAACTCCCATTGGTCTCATCAGAGCTGTGGATTCAGAAAGAGCAAAAAAGGTCAGGGTCAGTGAGTCTGGCTGCATCTCTTCTAAGGTTATAACTGTCTGCTTTACAAAAATTGATGGTTCTTTCTAGGCACCATGGCAGCAGTGACTAATGCCCCTTATACGAGGCTGCTGAAATACGCTTTCTGAAGTTTGCATTCATCAATCTAGATAAAGAGACCTGCAAAGGCAAAGCCTGTCATCTGATGTCCAGCACAAATTGGAGCCTTGCCACATTCCCTACGCAAATCCCATAAACACTGCTCAGCGCCAAGCCAGTAAAGGGGGAGCAGGTTTATGTGAATATGAGAATGTGGACAGTAGCACCAAGCTTTACCCAGTGCTCATCATCACCCTTTCTGCCTCACGGAGGTTTATTTAACCTCATCCTGGCAGTTGGAACCTGAGGGAGAGGCTGTTAACCAGAGGAGAAAACCTGCATACTGGTGTGGAAGGACTGGTGAGCTCAGCAGAGCAGGAAAGAGCAGGTTCTCCTTTTCTGTTGCGGGAGGTGGTATCTCGGGCTCATTAATGCCTCTTGGGTATGTAGGACAGTTTGATACCCACTGCTGGTTGAATAATGTCATCTCAGGGTCAATTAATCAGTCCTTGTGTAGGCAGAGCATATGCTTGACTGTATCTGGTGGAACAGAATTTAATTACTGGATTGAAAGGGGTTTTTAACACTGAAATTAACATCACCGTTCTCATTTGAAATAAACTGGTCTGTTGAATTAATTTATTGTTTATGGTATTTGTCTCGTAAATGAAGTTTTGATCTCTTATGCTAATACACTGATATACCACAAAGCCTTGAAGAAGAGGGATAATAAAAGATGCTGTCAAATGACGATGTTAATAGCTAAGGTTAAACAGAGCTTCTACTGGTACCTGCTAAGGTGCAGAGGGTCAATGTTTTTCTGGGAATTTTGAAAGCTAAACTTAGCATTTTAAAGGGCTACTCCGCACTGAGAGTGGTGTCCACCTGCATTGGCATAGGGTGGCACCAGGAAGGCTTGAGCCTGAATACTCAGGGTAGTATGAGAAATATTCAGACCATGGCACTGTCACTCTGTTGGTCACTGGCAGTGCTGGAAGGGAAGAAGTGTGGTAGTGACCTCACAGCATCCACACACAAAGACCTGCTCCAGGCTTGAGCCTGTGCTCACTGTGTGGATGGATAAACAGTGGAGGTGTAGAGGTAATATTAGGAGTTATGAACTCTTCTGGTATCCTGCAAAAACATTTTTGTAACTCTGTAGCATTGTTGCTAGTTTATAGAGGATGGGAACACAAAAGCAAATTGTTTCAAGTGTTTTACACCTCACATGTACATTATCCCATGAATTACAACCCAAAGGGAACCAGACTCTCAGTATCTTGATTTGAAGAGGGAACACCAGCTGGGAAGGCAGCAGTGTTGTGAGCTGCTGAAAAGAAAAAGAACTGTGTGTTCAGGTCCTTGTAGGAGAGTACTGGGAGAAACTTGGTATAAAAATGGTCCTCTTCTGAAGGAAAGGGGTTAAGATAACAACCTGAAATCCAAAACATATTCAACTGATTTACAAGCAGGAATTTGAAAATGAATTTTTTTGTAATAGGACTCTCTTAGATTAATTTTTAAACATTTAAGACACTCTTGAAACAGAAATTCTGGAAGAAAGCAGGATATTGCTAAATGAACTCCCAGCAGTAGTGGTGTGCTACTTAAATCTTAACAGTCCTCACATTATGTTTGGTGGTAGTTAAATATGTTCTTGTTAAAAAAGACTTAAAGTTGTTCTGTTCTTTGGAAGAATATGTTGTTTTCTCTTTAAAAATCAGCATTTTACTTCTGCATCTATTGGTAATACCTGTAGCTAGACAGAGGTATTTAACCCTCAGTTACTGAGCACCTGCAACCAATATCTTGTGTATGGTATGTGTGGGGTTTCTTTCTCTCTGTTTTTGTTTGTTTGTTTGTTTTTTGTTTTGTTGTTTTGTTTTTGTTTTTCTTGGCTTTCTGATGTGTTTCTTTCCCAAAAAAGTCACAATGCTACTTTCTTCTGTACATGTGTTGATCTCACTTAATTGATTTGGGTGTTTGGTTTTTGTTTTGTTTTGGTTTTTTAAATTCTACTCCAGTAACACTTAAAATTCAGGTCAAACCTTCAAGCTCAGGAGTGCCTGGGATGGAGCACATTCAGCCAACAATTTTCAGGGCCTGATACAAGAAGAGACTGAATAGACCAGGCTTACATTGTAAACTCTTTGTTGATGCAGAGGTGTATTTGTGAGATTAAATTGGAAGGACACAAGCAGTGCAGGTAAGGAGTTTTAAAATTCAAGTCTCAACTGCTGCTTTTTCTTGTGCTGCAAAAACCTTTTCTTTTGCATAACCTCCGTCCCAGAGGCTAAGGATATACAAAGACTTTGCAGATTTGCTGTTGGTATAAAGGAAAGACTTAGCTGGTAGAGAAAATACGTGTTTCATCAAACAGACTGAGTATGGGTAATGTGTCTGTGTTCGAGTGCTAGTCTGCACTGGAGGAGAAGTGTATTTTATGGGGTCAGTAGTTTTCTTACAAACTTCTGCTGTTTTATTCATATGTAAACATATAGTGCAGGTAAAACAGCAATTCATTTGTGGCTGGAACAAGGTTCCAGTGGAGTTAGTGTTGCTGTTGACTTCAGTGGAGTCAGAAACTTTCCATGAATCTCTCTGGTCCAGAAGCCAGACACAGGGAGGACAAAGCCTGGATAAACTTCACTGCAGACAGAGCCATTTCTGATGATAACAGAGCTTTTAACTCCCCTTGTCTGTGCAGACCTTAGTTTTACAGATGTGTTGTCAATAGGGGTGGGCATTAGTACATAATGCGATTTATTGCTGCTTGTCTCCTCTCTTATAAAAAGAGCTCTTCATCTTATTACCCAGGAATTCAGTGCTGTTAGAACAAAGCATGCAAACCCAGAGTAGCTGATATTTTTTGTCCAAACTTATTTGAAATTATACAGACATGAGGGTTTAGATGATTTGAGGAGACTTATTTATAGCTCTTGTGATAGCAACATTTTTTAGGATTTAGAATTTCAAAACCCTGTGGAGCTTTGACTTTGAGAAACACCCATTACTCAGCTGCAGAGACTCACAAAGGTGAAACTGGGTGAGCCTGTCCTGTTAAGTTGCTAGCAAAACTCCTGATGCCAAATGAGCTCTTTGTGTAGTGTAATGTTGGGTGGCCTGCTGGCATTTGTGGAAAAGTATCTTCTACTTTGCAAGAATCTTAGAGTAAATTTTTCTTTCATTAACATGTACCTTTGTTTTCCCCTCCTGGTAGCTTGTAGAAGTGCATGTGCTGCATTGTGCTGTGGCATTTCTGCCATGTCTTTTGTCCAGTGGTGGATTGCAGCTGTGCTCAGTTGTGTCTTGATGCAGGAGCAGAAAAGCTTGCACCTACAGGGTTTATGTTGACTTTATGTGACAGAGATACAGGTATGCATATCTGCATTGTCCAGCATGAACTAGGCACTAGTCATAATGCTGGGCAGCTGCTATTATTTGCTTTGGACTACAAAATGTGGCATGCTTTTTTTAAGGCAGCATTGCTGATTGCAGTTCAGAAAATAAAATAAAATAAATTGCCTCTCTTTAATACACATGGTATATTAATCCAGTGCACTGATGTATGTTACCAAGAGAATAAGTTAGAGAAGCCTAGTGTTCTATCTGAACTAAGGAGTAAAATGGAAAATGCTGTGTTTATTTACATCCTGAACATAAAACATCATGTAGCATTTTCAGAGGTCATGTGTGTACTGGGGCAAAATTACCAAGGGAAAAGGCAGTAGCAGAGCTTGGGAAACACCATTTGCCTTGAACCAAGCTGCCCAGGGCATACATATAGGGGTTTGAAGGGTGAATTGATCTTGGTATCTGAGTGGCCTCTGATCACTGTGCTTATCCTGGTGCGCTGAAACAATGCTGTGATGTTTACTGAAATAAAATAAATAAATAAATTTGTCTAGGGCAATCTGAGATGCTGAACCCTGAATGAATACTTCGTATTTGGATTCTGAGTCTAGTGGTACAGTGAATTCAGTCTAATTTCAGTAATTAAGCTAACTTGTGAGACTTCATACAAGCAGTAGGATATTTTACAAGGTGGGCTTTCCACTCGGGTCTCACAGAATCACACTGAAAAATCCTTAAACCTCTTTCTTTCAAGAGCTTCATGTCCAGCCAAATATTTAAGAAGCAATCAGGGCTTAAAAAGCATCCAATTTATCCACGATCCAAAATATGGGTTTTTTCCTAGTTTGTTTCTGAGTTGCAAAAAATAGCCAGTGGAGATTGTCAATAGGCAATATCACTTGCTTTGTTATTTATCAGTGTGATTTGACTTCAGGGTGGAAGTTTGCATCCTTATTAAGAGTGTAACTATTTTCCCAGCCTGTGTGCTTAAAGTTTTCCTTAAAAAAATAAAATTGTTTACAGGATGTTTTGTTGGTGCATGAGCCTGGGAATATGTCACAGTTTGTCACCTTCTGTTTTTGCCATTTGGAAAAGCTAATTTTGTTACAGGGTTTGTTTCTAGCAGTTTGTAAGCAGCAGTTGTGGTGAGGTACAGTGATGGGGGCCCCTTCTGAAGGACTTCTATGCATCTTGAGAAGATGGATTTTTTTCATCTTTTCATTACTGCTTCTCTTTGCTTGAGGAAACTGTCCTACCCAGTAACAACTCCACTCTCTTTTCCTGAGGGCATCTTCTGTGCTTTTAAATAAGTTTCTGAAAGCCCCTGATGGTTGCTTATTTAAGGACCTAGAGCTGTAATCACTCATACTCATTTCCCTGGTCTAATGAGCAGCACAAATCACTGACAGCTTCAGACGTGTCCAACTTCTGAAATACAACTGAACACTAAATCCTCCACCAGCTTGGAATAATTCTCAAACACTGAACTTAGTGTCACCTGGTGTATGGGAGGAGATGACTGAGCAGATAATTAGATTGAATCTGGGGATCTTACATGAGGGGGTTTAGATATGTACAAGGTATGAGAACATGATACTTTGTTTTTTACCAGTGGGAGACAAAAGGGTTTGTCGCCAGAGCATGTATTTTTCTTCTAACCAAAACCAGACCATGTGGATGGCAGAACAATTTGTACTGCTGATGGCAACCTCCTTAGGAGGGACAAGGCATGGATGGAATCTGTTTGGGGTGAGGGTTATAACGAATTTTTTAATGTTTGGAATTTTACTTGTGACATTCTTGAATAAAACAATCTAAAAATAGGATTGGTCTGTCCTCAAAACAAATATGGACATAGAACTTGCCTGTCTAACACTTTCATCAATGACAACCAAAAGTTAGAATAGCTGAAATCTATGAATTAAATGCTGATATCTGTTTTGTTGTTGCATCTCAAGGGACTGAATGCAGGTCTTAAATATTGTAACTGAGAACTGGCAAGGTAAATCTAAAGGAACACATGCAACTATGCAGCCCTCAGTAGTTTTAACAGCTAAATTCTGGTCTTTAGTTATTAAAATTAAACAGCCAATGTATCTCTGCTGAGGGATGTGTTCAAGAACATTTGAATACTTAACACATTCAAAGTTGTACCCATATCTTGTAGCTCACTTCTACTGATGTTATTCATTAACGTGACCTTGAATGCTGAAATAACAATCCTTGAAAAAGCTGATGCTTGTGTATAATGTGATTAAAATATAAATGTGCATTTCATAATCATTATACATTTCTCCACTCAGCTGTATTTTGTGAGTGGATTCTTGTCCTATACCAGCATGTTCAGATGTTAACTCTTTTAAGATGGGGTTAAATACAAGAAGATAAATAGATCATGTCTGTAATTTCAGTACGTTTTTATTTTTATGGTTAGGTTCAATTGATAACTGAATGAAATAATTCTGAACCTGCTAGGAAATGTTAAATGACAGACTATGGCATCTGAAAAACCTGTTACTGAGGATAACTTAGGACCTTTTTGATCTTGTACTCAATTTCTTCTTGGCTCTTTTGACCAAATGTACATCCAACATGTAGAAAGGTTATTAGTGAAATGCTCCCTTTATAATCCTTGATTTCTAGGTTGTTCCTTAACTCATAAAGTAATCTGAAATGTCTGAATGACATGTAGGAAACAGTCTGTATCAAGAGGCTCTGCACAGAAGCAAACAAAAATGAATAGATATGCATTATAAGATCTACTTTAATCACTGTTTCAAAAGGAGATATTTAAAACTAGGGGGCAATATGATGACATAAGAGATAATTAATTCTAGTGAGACTTATTTTCTGTCTTTATTAGTGAAGATACTAATCAGTTCATAAGTGCTGTAGAATTAGATGGTTTTGGATTGGGGTCATCTCATCCTGGCTTTCCAGCACTGGTCATTAGTCATTCTCTTTGAATTCAAATCTTTGTGAAGTTGCAGAGACTCTTGCTTGCCTTGGGCTAAGCGAGCTAGTGAGACCATTCACCTAGGCTGCAGGAGCTGGTGAGGTAAATAACTTTAAAGATCTAGATGAAGAGGTAGAAAAAATTTGCAACACTGCAGTTTAATCTTGCTGTTTAAGTTGCAGCAGTGCTCCAAGACTTATATCTGGGTCAGATTTTCATTCTCTACTTGGTGCTGTTTAGGTGCAAACAAAGACATGGATCTTGACCTAAAAAGCTCATAAAAATTATTTGTCTGCATATTGTCCAGATTATATTTAGCATTTCCTGAGCATGTGCAAACAATAACTCTTGGCCTGAACAGCTTCCAGCCTAAAGCTTTGCAAGCAGAGGCCAGGGTGAGTGAGACCTGTGTATATGAGTTAGCAAAATTCACTGTAACTCACAGAACCTGTCAGCAAAGGGTTTTTAAGGTCATTCTCAAATTGCTGCCCAGGCCTGCTTGATAACCCATATAATGCTGTTTTGAAATTCTGGTGGTATTCTTCAGATTCTTATTTCCTTCCTGTCATGCCTGGTACAGGGTGGTCCCTTGAAAACCCTAGTGATGGGCTATTCTAGTTAAATTTTATCATATTTATCTTGGGCTATATTGTTGTATTATTGTGTCTTTAGTCAAAACAGGGATGCTATTGCTCTGTTTCTGAAAATTATTTCTTAAATGTGGTTGGATTTAGACTGTCTTGTAACACCTCAGAATGATGTCTGTATTCCTGCTACTTCTGTTCAGAACAGGTAGGTGGGGGCAGAGGGTGCAATATGGAGGATGTCATATTCAGTGTTATCCCATTGCATAGTTACAGACATAATAACTAATTTAAAATACTCTAACCAGTGCTGCTGCAGTTTAGAGAATGAGCTTGAAAAACCCATGTTTTATCACCTAACCTCAGTCCAACATTTTCTTGTAGATTGCTATAAAGATTGGAGCAGAAATGACACTTCCATTGAGGACAGTGAGTCCATCAGTACTAGACCTTGATAAGACTCTGACTGACACTTGTTTATCCCTGTATGAAGTGCAGATAGCACATGCCAGCACCAAGCTCAGCATCACAACATACTGCGTATAGGGGAGAATATAAACCAGGACTGGAAATAGTTGTGGATTGCTGTTCCCCGTGCTGGAAAGACACCCAAAGGTGTTAAGGGGTAGCAAGTGCATGTTCTAAACAGCTGTGTTGCTTGGAGAAGGTTACCTTTCATAGCTTGCAACCTTACTGTCTCCTGTAGGACCAGCCTGTGCTACAGTTCCCTATCTTGGTTTGGCAAATGAGCTGCCTTAACAAGGACCAACATGGCCAAATCCAGAGGAGTGCGTCTGTGCTAGCTCTTGTTTAAGTAGGAGGAGCAGGTAAAGACTGAAAGGGCTGCTTATGTAAATGATAATCAGCATCTGCTTCTTGGTGGGGTGGGGAGTTAAAGGGTGAAGGGAGTTGTGAGGAAAAACCACTTCAGGGAAGAGAAGTGAAAAATGAAAGAGTGAGAAAGAAGGAAAAGCAAAGGTCAGGAACAGTGATAGTCCTGAAGGTGTACATATGGCTGTTACTGAATGAATGGTAAGGTACTGAACAAATAGTAATTAAAATCCTAGTTACTATGTAAATGCCAGATTATAGCTGTGATCTTTTTGCAGACTTTCCTTCGATGTGCGTGGGAGTCTGTATGCTACCCTTGGGAATACTTACACCTAAATATATGCTCAAAACCATAGAGAATCAGTCTTATTACTGGCGTGAGTTGATGTCCCTTTGACATGCACCAGCAGCACCCTGAGGTTTCTGTGAGCATGAATGTAGCTGGGTTAACTGTTCAGTGTTTCCAGCACGGTAATTATACCCTCTTTCTACTGACAAAATTGTTCCACTGATACCCTCCTGCACAACAACTTCAGTTTGTCTGGATTTATACCCTGATACAGAATGGAGCATTTTGGTCACTTCTGAAAAATGTAGTCATGAAACTCTATGGGGGAAATTATGCTCTTATGTGGGCAGGGATCACTTTACACTCTTGTTAGGAGAATAACTTGAGTTTCCTACCCATTGTGTGTACCCGAGGGTGCTATGCTCATCCTTAGGTTTACATGGTGCATAGGGTGCAGTGGGCTAGGGGCAAAGCTATTGACAACCTATTTGCTGAACACAACTTGATGGTTCTGTTTCTATAGCAACCCCAATGTGATATGTGTTGCTTAGAAAAACATTAGTTACTATAGAAACAACTTTCCTGTAAGTGAAAAGTTTGCTCTGTAACACATGATACCTAATATTAGTTTTTTTAAGTTAAACCACCCACACGTGTGTTGAAATCAATAAACAGATCATTGTACTCAAGACTGTATAGCTGGAAATGTACAGAACTTGCATGTCTTCCACTAAAGCCACCTGCTTGACTTTGACTGACATCAGACTGACTTCTGAATAGCAATCAAGACAATAGAAATATTATATTATGCATGATGCAAGGAACTCTTGAAATAGTAGTATCCAAAAACTTGTTTGAGACCCTTAATTCAGTGGGAAATCAGTCAATTTTGAGTTTTTTGTGGATTGAATATTTTTCATTAAAAATTTCTCAAATACTAAGTGGAGTTACCAGGCTGCAACATTTAAACTTACCCTAATGGCCACCAGGACTTTAAAACTGGGACAAGGTTTTGATTGGCTTTTTTAAGGTCCCTTGTATCTGGTTCTTAATGTTCTGCTCTGCTGTGTTGTGCAATGACACTTCTTCCAACTCTAAAGCACTTGCAATATGGGCAATGGGTATTGACCAGCGTGTGACTTGAGGAGAGTGCAAAGCACCTCAGCAGTATTGTTGGGTTCTTTGCCTCTGCCTCAGGATCTCTCCAGCATGCTTTTGCTGTGAAAGCTTGGTCTATGCTTTCTGGTTTGCTAGCACGGGAGTTAGTCTACCAGCCTTAAGAGTGTCACTCTGGCGGTGAAAATATTAGTGGAGATGTAGCAACCCTGGCAGACAAATCCTTTTGGTAACGGTCAAAGGACCAAAGTCAGCTACACCCACAAAGTGCTCTCTTGCCAGGTAAGATGAGCCTTTTGAAGGGGAGGGTCTGCTGGTCAAGTGACAGCATCAGTCCAGTTTAGGTGTGAAGGCCATTGTTGTCATGGGAGATCATTTTCCGAGTAATGCATTGACTTCCTTTGCTAGGCAGTTTCTGTTATAAAGTGCTGATAGCAAAGCAGAGTGTTGGAGTTTCAAATGTCACCAAGGTAACAATCATCAGTCACCTCATTACAATTTCATATGTAGATCTCTCCTCTTGCAAATATGAGACTTCTTTGTTCAAAAATGATGAAGAGTTTAAGGCTGTTTCTGAGCTTGAGAAGATTCTTCTCTTATTCAGGCTTTTCTGTGTGTATTGGGCCAACACTGCTTTGAATTACACTGATATGAAACTACTGCAAGTTCACTACTGCTTGTGGTGGATTAAATGGAAAGGATTTCCTGTCTCTCGTGGTTTTAATTGCTAGCTGGTTTTGAGTGCTGCACTACGTGAGCAGATGATAAAGCTATAGTAATGGGTTAGCAATTGTAAAGGAACAATTTCCTATTGTTCCTGCACTTGAAGCACTGCCTCAGTGAATTGCTGTGCTTTACAAAGCATTCCCACACCACCTCCTATGAAATAAGTACTGTTAAATATTGTTGTCATTTTATGATTGAGTTCATCTTGCTGCAGGTATAGGAAGCTGTTGTAAAGCACTGTGTACATCTTGTTTGGAGAGTCTGAGGTCTTTGGGAAGGACTTGGATCCTACAGATTTCATAGATGTCAAGTAGGGTGTGAGGAAGTTCTTCACCTTTTCTCTATAAACTAGCTGAAATACGGAAAAGCTTTTTAATTCTGTTAATTGTATTTTTCAGATTCTGGTAAAGTGTTCTAGAAAATAACTTCGATTCAGAAATTTCTCAACTTTTGTTCCAGGTTTCTCATGTGATTTCTAGCCTAGAAGCTTTCCCTCTGGGGAAAAGATGCTTAAAGGCCATACGTTTCTTGCCTGGAGGGGAGACTTGTTCCTGGAATAGTGATGGATAAAGCATGTAACATGTATTGTTTTAAAGCCATTGCACAGAATGTGTAAAGATTCAGATGTCACAAGAATGAGGGGATGTCGTGTGTGGGCACAAATGCAAAATGAGGCGCAAAAGGAAGCTTTCTGCATGTCTATATTGCCTCCCTGAGAGGCAGAAGTGTCCCCTTGTTAATAGCTTGGACATGCTGACTATTCTGAAAATAGTCTGCTCTGTGCCCTTCTGTATGATGAACTGACAAATGTGTGCGAATCCCAGAAACACAGGGTCATTGTGCTTTTCTAGAGTTGGGCTGAATTCTGTGGTTAACTGTATATCTGCCTTGAGGTTGAAGGGAACTTGTAAAACCTGGTCCTTCCTTGACAGAACAGAATTTAAAAATAAATAAACAAATAAATAAATAATAGAGCCACTAAATGATCCCCTGGTGTAGGGACATGTTTGTTACTTTGCGGAGCTGGGAAAAGTAGAGTACAAAGGCACCTTCAGTGGGCAGAGGAGACCAGTGCTGTAAGGCATGGGGGAAAGAATAAAGAAATTGGGAGATATTGTTCTAGAAATGCAATTTCTTGAATGAGTGTTCCTTCTGAAGGTTGGTACCTTCTCATCACGTGCTGCTATGTGTCTTGGTATGCAAAGTCTCCGATTATCTCACGTTAGCATGGAGAGAAGAAATGACATCTTGTGGAGTTTCAGGATGATTGTTTTCAGGCCTTTTTTCATCAGGTGGTTATACATGTTCTGTGGTGTAGGCCATTTTGGACTGTTATGTTTAGGAACTTGTTAAAAAATCAGAGTTTATGTAATTCCACCAGCCTGATATTTTTAACTTAAATGCTGCAATTGCAAAACTCAGTGCTGCATTTGGGCTTTTAGCTCTTCTACAGTATGTGCCAGCTCTGTTTAATCACTGTATTTTATGCTGTCTGATCACCTGCAGATAGATCTCTTCCAAAGTCCTTCTGATTTTTAGAGGTAAGGTGGACCCATCACGAGTCTCGTCTGGAGCAGCGCTGCAGGGAACAAGGTTTGTGTCTCCTTGCTGGATTGACAAGCAGATTAGGCAGCCTTCCTCTAAAGGATTCAAAGTCAAAAGGATTAGATTGGCCTCCTGTTTTCTGAAAAAATCTGAAACTTGGAATAGAAATGTGAACACACAAGCTGTTGTTTCTGGACTCCTATAATAGCCTTGTTCTCGGTGCTGCAGGAGTTTTCCTTCAAGCTCATTTGTGTGGTACAACTGTGACATCAAGTGATTGGCGGGATCCATCTGTCCATCCTCTGTGTGGGGCCCGGGGGACCGGATAAAAACAAGATCTGTTAATTTGGTGTAAGGAAAATATCATCTTCCTACTGGCTCTGGTGTATTCCCAGCCCAAGAGTTTCACTTAACTCCTCTCTCCCCACGCCATGAGGGAGTGCCTACTTCTCTGGCTGGCAGGGCTGACCTAGTGCCTACCCGCTCTGTGAAGCAGAATGGAAAGCTTAGAAAGCTCCTTAGTGGCTGGGTGGGAAAGGCTCTTGCTCAGCAATGCAGAGAAGAAAAAGGACTTCCTTTGCTTGCTTTACAGGTGCCACTGAGCAGACCTTATTGGACTGCTCCCACCACTTCAGGGCTTCTTTGGGAGGAAGACGTCCAGGGAGGTGTGTCTGTAATCAAGAGGAGGCTGTAAAGAAGCAAGGGGCAATATTGCAGTGTATGGTTTTGTTCCTGGGTTGGCTGCGTGGTGCCATGCTGTGAACTTGAGCTGAACCAAACTGGACCTACTGGCTGGTTGGGTTGGGTAGTTTCTACTCAGATCTTAATTCTATTTTTCTGCAGTTTCATGATGAGGCTGCAGAAATTGGGACTGGATACCTGGGCTGTGCTTTTTGCCTTGCAACTGAATGCCATGCTATGGACATGCCTGGCTGGTCAGACCCACAGAATGCTGCCTTTAAGTCTGTGTATCTTAAAGATCTGTAGAAAAGGTCACACCAGCCTTTTGATATGAGCTAAGAGAATAAGATGTCAGAGGTAGGGTGCAGGTTGAGGATATTTGGGTTGTTGAACAGTTCCAAACTTCTCAGCATCCCAAAATAACCCAGGAGTTTGATTCTCTACAACCCTGTTTGTTCATCATCCCATGGGGAAGCTTGAGAGGAACAGTCACCTCGATTCGGTACTGCAGAAGAGACCCCAGGGGCTTTGAGCAAGACTGAATTGTGTTTTGCAGCTTTCCACATTTGCTATGTTCTGAAGAAACAAAAAATCCATAACTGGTCTTTGGATTTTTACTGCCACCAAAGCTGTGAACACATTCAGAAGGAATGAAGGCTCAAATCCAAAAGACATAGAAAGAGGGGCTGGTAAATAGTACTTCATTGAAACAGTGGCCACTAGAATGAGCAGAGCCTGTCAGTCAGGAAGACTTCCTACTCTGTTGCTTTTAACTCATGGCTTTCTGGTTTGGCTTTCCAGTTGTCCAGATGCATGACTTGAAATGTGCTTGTATTGGAACATCTTTGTGGCAGTTACTTCTCTGAGGTTTCACAGAGGAGTAAGGGCTCACATAAGCAAAGACCTTGGTTGGAGCTGATTTGATCTAGTGGATGGGCAGAAGAGATTTCTAGACTCAATGTTTTAGATCCTTTTTTGTGCTATGGTTTGTTTCAAGTTTGATCTGTTCTAGGCATTTCACTGAAGATCTGGGAGTAAATTTCAGTATTGCTCCATTAATATCCTTAAAGAAGGGAAAGGAGTAAGAAGCAATGCTTTTGTGCACTGGTAACTTAAGGACAGAATGTTCTAATTTGGGTACCATAAATTATATCCTTGACTAAGCGTGTCCTGATTTCTCAGAGGTGCTGAACACTTATAATTCTATTGACTTCAGTGGAAACTGGATTGAGCCCAGTGCATGCTTTGGATAAATCATGTTACGTAACAGGAAAACGATGGTAATTTATGTTCAAGAAACTTTCATCACAGCACTGAGCTCTTCTTTGCAGTTTGACAGGAGGCGAAGTTTGGAGAGTTGCACCGAAACTCTTAACTCACCTACTCTTGTACCTGCACAGCATTTCTGATGTGCAGCTCTGGGATATGCTAGCTTTCACCTATTCCAGTGCTGGGCCACTTTCAGAACCTGATGCTGCCTTGTGTGGCATAAAACCAGAAAAGTGTTGAACGTCTGTGACTCACAGGAAGCTACCAAGCACCCAAAACTTCCTGAATCAGAGCAGCACTTTTTTGGCACAAGAGATGTCTGTGGCATTTAAACACACTTTGGACTAATGGAAAGGTGTGTGCAGGTGGCTTCCTCAGTGTTTGCACCTGCAAAGCCCAGATGTGAGCGTGTACACGAACAAAAAAAGAAGGCTGGGAACACAATGTCTTCAACCCTTTATTGTGTAAATCGGGGATGTGCTCTTCATGCTGCTCCTGTGCAATGTCTCCTGCTCAGAGTCCTTTGCCTTTCATTAGAGACGTTGGCCAATGTGCGCAATAACCATACATTCCCTTGGTCCCCTCCCAATGCTGCTGTTTGCTTTCAGGAGGGTGCAGGGAACACTGAGTGCTAGCTAAAAATAGAAATAAAAATGAAGTGAGGAAAGCAATCAAAACACCTAAAATCCATCACTATCTTTAATCATAAGCGGAAAAAAATGTATTGAGTGTTGTTTGATCATAATCTAAACACAGCCTAAACAACCCTTTGAATTTGTAAATGACATGCAGTAGAGGTATTTTTAGCTCTTGTTGCTCAGATCTTGAAGATGATTTTTTGTAAGCTTTAGCTTATCACATTTCTTGCATAATAAGCTCTAGTTTTCCACAGCAGTTTAATTTTCTGTGAGTCTATTCTGTATGCAAATAACTTTTCTTTTGTGGTCTCCAGTGGCAAGATTGTCTTTATTTGGGCTGGATTTAAGGTAAAAAGAACTTTACTGGAGGGCAAGAATGTAATATCTTAGTTTACTTTGTCTTTCTCAGGTAAGTTTTTATTATCAGTTTTCCTTTTTTTTTTGTACCCTTTCAGGTTGAAGTTCCAATGTAAACATGGCAAAAATTCTTCTCACTTTTCTAGAGTGTCAAAAAGCCACAGTTCTTGCTACATTTCCTGACTGAGGCATGTGCCTTTTTCCCATACTGTCTGCATACTACTTTTCCACACTGTATTCATATGATACATGAATTCTCCTGATTTTGTCAAAGAAGGGCTTATTAGCACCTGAACTAAGTCATTGTTGCTACACTAACATTTATTGAACTTTCCCTTTATAAGTATGTAAGGAGCATGTTTCTCTTCCTTGTATGTCTTCCTACTGAGCAGTTTCACATTTGAGGCTTATAAACTTTAAGAATTCTTATCTCTACTTGAGTGTGTTTAGTGGGGTCATGTGCTCCATCACCTTTGTGTGAGTAGAAAATGCTCTTTAATAAAATAAATAACCTAGGTTTCTAATGCACTCTTCTGCTGGATGGCTTCTACTGATAATGAAAGAGCAGCTGAAAGGCTCAGTCTTATCTGCAGAGTGTGCCAAACTGGTTTTTGTTGCCTGGAAATTAATTCAGGACTTAAGAGTATAGATATAGGACAGCTACAGAAGACATGTATGGTTTTCATATGATGGAAGGACTGGAGGGAGGTCACAGACAGCTGGTCTTTAGAGAGTTTTCCAAGAAAACCGGTGCTCAGTTTTAGTTTTACAACAAGAGATAATTAATTTGCTGCTTTAGGGGCCAGTGGCCCAGATGTTTCTGTGTTCCAGACCCAGATGGTCTATGATGGAAGTACTTGAGGCCTGTGTGCTGGGGAGGAGATTTGCTGTTTGAGGCAACCAGGAGGAAACAGAAAAGCCTGGAAGAGGCTGGAAAGGCCAAGCAAACTTAAAGGAAGAAGAAGGAAAAGGCAAAAATGGAGAAAGAAGAGATGGAGGCAGGCAATCCTGAGGAAAGAATTGAGTGGAAGGCTTTCCTCAGCAATCTTCTGTTTTAGCCAAGGCCTTCTCCCAGATGTGCAGAGCTCCAGTGTAGTGTTGACCTGTGCAGACCACCGTCCTGTGCATGGAGTGCAGGAACCATGGTTCAGAATGGCACTGGCCTCACACCTCCTTAGGAGATGTTTGTCTCCTTCCTGGAAAAGGAATGGGGAGCCACTCAGGCAGTAGCTGCAGTTTGGAGGCACAGTGTTGTCAGGCTCTGTTGGCTTCTGAATTTCTCATTTAGGCAGAGAGCATGCAGTTGTGGGCCAGTGACAATGAAATAAATGTGTATCTGGGTGACTGATGAACAATAAATCTGTAAATACAAAGGGTGAATGTGATCCCAGTGCTGCTCCGTTCCAATATCTGAAAGCAAATGGATGTGCTGTCATAAGCAGAATGGGAATCCTGTTTTTTGACTGATAATTAAATTCCCCACTCTCATTTAATATCTGGAGTACAACAAATAATACTCACAGGAAGCGTGGTTCTTCCTCTCTCAGTCTTAATGATTATTCCCAACAGGGGACTGCTGAAATCAGTTGGATTGATTGCATAATAAATTTCAGGGTTCTTGGCAGTTTCAGTGAAATTAGAGTACCTAAAGAATTAGAGATTTTGTTTAATTACAGAAATGGCTAGAGTCAGGCTTTGAGCTGCAGTTCAGCACAGCATTAGGACTGCGCTGACTTCAGCCTGGATTTTCTTTACCTGCTTGCTACTGTCCATTTGACATTTTGGGATCTTTGCCATCTCCTCAATTCATATAGCTGTCATAGGAACTATTTTCTAAGCTGTGTTCTGACTTGTTCCATGAGGCACTTTATTGTATTATAAAGTGTTGACAGCAAAGCACAGTGATAAATTTTTAAATGTCACCAAGGTAACTACTGGCATTCAATTACAGTTTCAGATAAAGATTAATTCTTCCTGCAAATGTGATTGTGTGACAGTCAAAAAATGTGCTGAGGATGAAGGTGATTTGTGATACTGCAAAGATTTTTCTTGTAATTTTGCAAGGTTAATTGTGCCCATTCTGTTTTCTGGTAACATATATGTAACATAGGTTATTGTTCAATTCTTCAGCTCATGTCTTGATAGACATTGATCAGTTGGTGTTTTGCTGTGTGTTTGCTGGGGTTTCTTTTGTTCTTTTTTTCTTTTTAAATTCTGCTCTATAATTGAACCTATCATTCTATGAATAGCGGACTCAGGACTTATCTCAGTGATGCTCTGTAACATGCAAAGTCACTGTCTGCTTTAAATGGCATCACTCTGGTGTTACATAAACATCCCAGAGATCAGAGAAGGAATTAGACTTGTCTGCAAATATCTTGAAATCCCCCAATTGGCTCATTTGTCCTGAGAAGATCAAAGTTCTAGGACTTGTGGAGATTACGAAGAATGGACATCTTGAGCAAAAACTTGTATTTTAGAGATCGACTTTTTATGAGGCTGGGAGAGAGTGAAAGTGCATTTGTCTGTGCGGGATCTGAGGGACTGACAAGGGAAAGATAGCAGCAGAGTAAAAATCTGGCAGGAAGAAGATGTCAATGGTTTGGTATTTGAGACTGTGCTGTTAAGGTTGAACTTTGCCAAGTGTGAGAGCTGTTCTGAGGCTGCGGCCGGTCGATTGACTCTGAAAGCAGAAGGCTTCCTGCAAGCAGTGCAGATGCTGAAGACAAGACCTTTAAATCAGTTGAAGCTCTCATGTGGTTTTGAGGTTGTAGCCATGAAAAGGGCTTCTTCAAAGCGTTTGGTTTAGCATGCTGTTCACAACTGCAAGTGCAAGTACTTGAGTGTACTCTAAAGTTGTCAAGCCCTTTCTGAGCTGTGTGGACACATGTGCCCTGGCTGAAGTGCTTCTAGGTGCAAAAGTGAGTATGAAAGCCAATTTGACAGATGTTAGACAAGACTCTTGGACAGACTGGAAGGAATCTTCAGAGCAGGACCATGACAGCCAGCTGCTGTGAAGGACACCAGCTTGCCAGATGTGCAGTTTCTGATATTTGTCTGCAGAGAAAAGAATGGCCACAGAGGCAGTGTGAGTCAGGGTGGTAGAAAGATGGTAGAGCTGCACGTTATGGGATGATAGGATCCCCATTGTATGAGCCTTCAACTCAAAAGAAGAAAAAAAGGCATGCAAGAAAAAAGAGGAAAATATAAAAAAAAACCCAAAACAAACCAAAAACATTAAGACTGCTATTACCAGCAAGCACTACAAATCCTTGTGAGGTGAAAAACCAGGAGTGCCCCCTGATCTGGACTCTAGAACACACACAGCCTCCCCCACCCACACTAGAACTGTAAAGCTATCTAGAACGTGATCTAGAACCATAAAGCAATCTGGAACCTAGAATGTGACCTAGAACCACATTCCTGCCCAAGACAGGTCTTCAGAATTCATCCCTGCTCTAGAAATTACTCCACCAGCATCATCTTAGCTCTAAAAACAACCAACCCCTAAGACCCAGCCTCTGGAACAGTTCTGAACTCTAGGGCCAGCCCACACTAGAGCACCCTGGCCAGTTTCATGAGCTTCAGCAAGGCCAAGTGCTGGCTCCTGCGCTTGGGTCACAACAACCCCAGGCAATGCTACAGCCTTGGGGAAGAGTGGCTTAAAAGTAGACCAACAGAAAAGGATCTGGAGGTCTTGGTCCACAGCCCACTGAATAGGAGCCAGCACTGTGCATGGGTGGCCAAGGACACCAATGGCATTCTGGCCTTTATCAGAAATAGCGTGGCCAGCAGGAGTAGGGCATTGATAGTACCCCTGGACTCAGCACTGATGAGGCTGCACCTCCAATACTGTGTTCAGTTTTGGGCCCCTCACTACAAGAAAGACATTGAAGGGCTGGAGGCTGCCCACAGAAGGGCAGAGAATGTGGTTGAGAGTCCAGAGCACAAGTCCTAGGAGGAGTGGATGAAGGAACTGGGCTCCTTTAGCCTGCAGAAAAGGAGGCGCAGGGGAGACCTTACTGCTCTCTACAGCTGCCTGAAAGGAGCTTATAGAGAGGTTGTTATAGTTACAAGAAAATTTTGGCTGATTGGGTGGGTATTTGTTTCAGCAGTAGAGCAAAAAGAGCACTTTGACCGATCAAGATGATTAAAGTGAGTTAATGATTATGTAGTTAGGATAAGTACTTGTTTAAAACATAGAGTTAAGAAAAATTACAAGACATGTTTGTACAAGCACCGGAGAAAGAAGTATCATGCATGAGAAGAATCAGACAATGGCTGTGGTCAGATCACCATGAGAATGGACCAAAACTTTCATGGGAATACTTCCGTGAGAATGGACCGAATGTTTGGGGAATGGACTGAAACTTTTTGATAAATTATAGGGGTAACCAGTCAAACAAACACTGATCATTTTATGCATGCTCATATGATTTTGCTTTCTTAAAAATGTATAAATAGGCTGTGAAAATGTATGAGCAGTGGAACACACCTTTGAGGGGCTACCCTCTGTGTTCCCCAGCGTTGCAAATAAAGAAGTGCCTGCTTATCTGCAACTGTGTAGATAAGTTTTTCTCGTCGTGATTGCGACCCCATCAACAAGGTGATTTGTGGTCTCTTCTCCCAAGTAACAAGTGATAGGATGAGAGAAAATGGCTGCAAGTTGCACCAGGGGAGGTTTACATTGAAGAATTTTTTCCTACTATCCAACAAAAGTGTTGTTAAGCATTGGAATGGGCGGCACAGGGAAGTGGTCAAGTCACCATGCCCAGAGGTATGGTGTAGATGCACTGCTTAGGGACATGGTCTAGCGATGGACTTGGCAGTGCTAGGTTAACGGTTGAGCTTGGTGATATTAAATGTCTCTTCCCACCTCAGTGATTGTATGGTTCTAAGGCCTCCTCAAAAATGCCTGCTGACAGGCAATGCTGCTCCTTTCATTACTCCTGACCAGTTTGTCTCCTCTCTGTTATCTTTTATCCATTAGGTCTCAACATCTTTTCACAAAGAGTGATAATAATCACTTGGAATCATTAAAGTAAAATTTATGGTATTATACATTCGTTTTTTTCCTCTAGCATTAAGAACAGTCTTTACTTTCTCAATAAATTACCTTATCTTTTTTTTGAAGTTTCACATTAAAGGTGAAAAAAACAGAGCCTGACAATGTCATGTGAGGAAAGCAATTATATTTTAAGGTGAAGTGTTTTGTGAACCGCATCCTGATTGCTTGGCAGAGCTAAAAATAGCTGACTGGTTAAATAGCTTATCAGCATGTGGAGACCTGGGAGTAATGCATTTTTACTGTTATCTAATAATTCCATGTCAAATATTGTCCTAGCATTGAAACTGTAATGGAGGGGGGAAGTAGGTGGCTTCTTCAAGAGAAGCTGCCCATGATAAAGTGGGTGAAGTAATGTATTTCTGTCTAAAGCAGTATAAACCCTCTATCAATTGAATTTGCAAGCATAACTTGAGGCGTCAAATTTCAGGTGGTTTTGTAGTGCAAGACACTCGTGGAAGCTTCATGATTGAAGCAAACCCAGAGCCTTCTGATGAAGGTGTAGCAGAGCAAACCTGGGCAACCTAATAGCTGGTTGACCTCTCAAGGCTGTCTAATGGGTGGAGCTGGTATTGTGTAGGGCTTAGAGGAGGCAGAGATCCTGTCCATTAGGAGAGAAATCTTAGCTCTCTGATTAAATTAAGTAGATATATTAGCTTAATCAAACATAAAATGTAACAGTTCATAACAGAAATCATGTTTTAATCACCTGAACGATGTTTTCTGTCTCTGTTCTTTTGCAGGGCATATACACTTCTACCTGCTGCTCTATGTAGTGAGAAACTGGATCTCTGACAGACTTTTTTTTGCCTAATACAGGGAGGATTAGTTGTTTGTGTCAGTGTACAAGTTACTGCCTGCTTGGCAAAGCCACTGAGACATAAGACAGACTGTGCTTTCCCACCCTCCCCCCCAAAAAAAACCCCAAAAACCAAACCAAACCAAACCAACTTAAAAGAAATATGAAACTCCTAAAGATAAATGAGAAACATGGGCAAACTACAAAGATGTCCAGAGCACTTTGTCCTCACTTGACAAATAACATAAAATCCAAACAAAGGACTGAGATTTCTGAGGGATTTGCCATGTAAGGGCCCAGTAGAAAGATGGTATTTTCTGCCTGGATAGTTTTGTTTATATTTGTTTCTTGTAACATGGAGAGTTTTTCTCCTTGTTTTATAATTGTAAAATTATTTTTAATCCTCATAATTCCCCTTTCATCCTGAGCCTGTCTACCAACAGAACATTTTTCCTTCTTAATGCATCTCTTTCCATCCTCTCTCCTTAATTTTCTGTCCCAGGAACACTCTTACTTGGATTTCAGCCTGTCAAGGAATACTACACTGGGAGGGATTACAGTCCTCAGATGTCTCCATCACTGGATAATTCCTCTGGAAAAAGATGTAATGACTGAAGAATTTTTGCTGCTGCTTTTTCTTGAGGAGATAAAGGGGGTCAGATTCTAGAGAGCTTTTCTCTTTGGAGATAACTTCTCTTTCCTTTTTTTTTCCCTGGGCTTGTGCCCTGGGAAGGATCCCTTTGGAAAAGGGCACCATCACTGTGCATCTCATCTGTGTGGGTGCAGTTGTGCTTCTTGGCTGGTACAAAACCTAGAGGCCATGTAAAGGACTTGGGCAGCTATGCACATAGCAATTTACTCTCTCCTTTTGTCATATTGTTATGGGAAATGAACTCTTTATATGCCATCATTATCAAGACGGGTTGACAGCAGGAAGCCCATGTTTCTAAGCAAACTCCTGTAAATGGCAAAGACCTGGTAACCTCACATGGATGTGGATTATTATGAGCTCCATCTTTGGAAAGTCTGATTAATATTTTATTTCCCTCCCCCCCACTGAAAGTGACTTGGTTACAGTGAGCTGCCTGCACTTTCCATAACAGTATGAGGTCATTGGTTGGTTACAGTAAATTGATGATTGTATGTTTCAGTTTGGGCCATTGGAATGACTGACTACACAGTCGGTATTGGCGTAAGTTCTCAGGTGTAACTTTGTTATACTGACTTGAAACCTCTTGTTCCTGACAATCTTCAGTCTTAAAGGAAACGATATTATAGAAAGGGAATTAAAGTAACTTAAGGATTGAGAAACTGCTATGTATCTATGAGAAACTGAAGTTTCTGTAATGTTTAAAGGCATTTCTTTGTTTAGTTTCAATATATTCAAACCATTTAGATATTTTTCCTAAGACTTTGAAATATTTCTAGCAAGAAAAATGGAAATAGCTTTGTTTCTCCTCTCCCTCTTCTGCCTCTAGGCAAATTCTCATGAGGTTTTATTTGGCAATTTCTGAATTGTAGTTCAACAGCTCTTCAAGATATTTGCTGTTAAACCTAGAACTTCTTCAGAAGCTCTGTTAGATTTGAAGCAATCCAAGCAGAGAAGAGAGCAAATGGGAGGATCCACTAAGTGTTCTTTGTTTTTAAAAAATGCAGTGATATGGTAGAAATAGTTCTTATTTTGCTTTTGAAGATAGGTATTCAAACTAGTGATTCACTGATTTATTCTGTAACTTTACTCTTCATGAGACAGAAGTCTTATCAGCACTGAAGAACTCCAGTTTTCTGAGGATTTTTTTTCCTCAAGATACATAGTTCTCAAACTCCTGAAGAGAAAGCTCTGCAGACTGTTGGTGAAGCCTGCTCTCTTGCTTCAGAGGCACCAGATTATGCAGGAATCTGCAGTTCTTCTGTGACTGGTGTCCATGTAGTCTGCTGTACAGCGTTTACTTGACTCTCTCAGGCTGCAGGCACCTCTGAATGATTATTGTCCTTGACTACTGCTGAGCACAAATGAGCTTCATCTATTAAAGTTTCCTCTTGACTATTCCAGTACCATTATTATATTTACAATGTTAAGATTACTTAAAATCACATTGAGAAACCAGTTTGGCCAAACAGCATTCTATATTTATATTTACAATGGTTCAAATGACAACTGAAAAAAAAAACACCCCAAAAAGGATCTGTCATGTGGTACTTAGCTCTGTTAAGATAATCAGGCTGTCTCTTTTAGGGTTGCACACTGCTGGAGAGTGCTGGTATACCTGACTAATAGAAACTGGCATTCAGATTTATAGGAAAGCTTTAATATAACGTAGCTGCAACAGAACTAGTCAGGAAAGGCTGGTTAAGATACAAGTGGATGCTTTTTTTTTTTTAGCTGAATGTTGCAAAACTCCACATAGGAGGAGGTGAGAATATGATATTTTAATTAACACTGTTTTTCTAGCTTCTTTGTTAGTTTAATCTCCAAACTGGTGCAAACTGAATACTATTCCAAGTTAGGAGAAACTCTAGAGTAGGTGCTGATGTGGTTTTTGGGATGTTACTGTCATCAGTTTTATTATCTTCATTCCTAGCTGGGAGACTCAGACTGTGAGCAGGACAAATGACCTAAATGCCTGCAGTGCTGTGGTGTTGACAGCTGGGCCCTGCAGCTGGGAGAACACTTTCAAAATATAATGCTTGCAGATTAGAGTTTAAATTCCTTGTAAATATGCACCCCAAAGGATGATTGCCATTGAGCACAAATGAGGTCTGAACCAGAGCCTTACATCTTGGAGGTGAGCTTGGACCAGCATCTGCAAGCAAATACGGCTTCCCAGAAACAACTCCTTTCCTACCCAAAGAAAGAGATGTGATTGTGTATGTGAATGTGAATGTGTGCACACATTCTTGTGCATTTTCTTTGTCTTTCTCTTACATTCATATCCTAATTTGGAAAGCAGAATGAGCTGAAAGATAAAATGCTGAATTCATCTCCACAAATGTGAATAGAATGGGTTTGATTTTCTTTCTGTATAGTCTTTGCCTGGTATATGTTCTGAATTGGAAAAATTAGAGCTGGTGAAATATGAATTAAATCTTAAGCAAGCCAATATATTAATTGAAAGGAATGCTGATGGTCTTAATTAGCAACACATTAGCACGCTGTGAGCACCAGAAGTTCTACTGAGTTGGTTCATCTGGCTAATTCACCTGTATTTACTACTAATTAATGAAATGTTACAAACATTGATGCTTTTTGCAATTTCTTTATAGGGAAGTTAATTGTGTAAAGACTTACAGCTGCACTAGTGCTAGAATAAGATCTCATGCATATGTGGCTGTTGGCATTATTTCACTAGTGATTAATACGTACTGAGCTTTCCGTCCCTATTGTAGGATGAGGTGACTCTGTACTACGTGTTGATCTTTTAAATAATGTTTACATAAACGTCTCTATTGTTTGGAAAGCATCTGCCAGACAAACATCTGTGTCATGTCAGAAGCTGAGCAGAAGAAGAGCAGAAGTCTTTGTCCAACACAAGCTGAAAGAACATTAATTTTTATCTGTCTAGATAAGAGCTTAGTTGTGTTAGAAGATGGATTTCATGACCATTAAAGACTTTTATCCTCAAACTCTTTAATGAAGTTGAGAAGCCACTTAAGCATTTTCAAATCACTTTTTTTGCTTTGTACCAAATTTATTAGTTTAATAACCTCTAATGAACCAGATGCTGAGTTACAGTATAAATGAAGATGGTCCAGATTCTCATTAGTCTAGGTTTTGTTACTGTATTTTTGTTTTGTTATAGTGACATGAGGTTATAGTGACATGAGGATGTCCATTAAAGACTGATGTTGGAGCTTGTTTGGTCTGGTTTTACTATACTTCACTCATAGGTTAACTGAACTTTCCATTGTTTTATCTTAAAAGAAACAAACAACCCAGCAGGATCAGCTATGATTAAAGTTGGGTCCGAAGCAAATTCATGTGTTCTTCAGATGACTGCATCAAGTCTGGGATCCAATTGCAAGACTTTTAAGGTCCTAGCAAAATGTAATGTTAGTGTACTTTAAATCACTGTCTATCGTTAATGATTTTTTCATCCTGAGAACTCAAATACTGCAGATAGCTGTGGTATCAGTATCTGATTAAAACAGAAACATTGCAATTATCTTTCTGGAATTGCATTCTTTAAAGGGAGATCATAACTCTCTGATTGAATCTACCGAAATCATACACACAGAGTAGCATGTGCTAAATACAACCTGTGCTATTAAGGTAATGCTTGGTGGTGCTAATATTAAAAGAATATGGTAAGTGTCAGCACTAGCTGTGGCATTGAATGTACTGTTTGACTGTAGTTAGAATTGTGGAGTTGAAGCTTAAGTTTATATAGAAACAAATTTCTAAATATGTCCTACGTAGCAAGCATATAAAGTGCCAATCTTTATTACCCAAAGATCTTGAACTGGGAAAGGGAGATCCAGGCTATGCTAGGGTTTTCTGAGGAGAACTGCAGCTGAAAACTTTCAGTGTCAGACTTTGGAGAAGATCGTTTAGTTTTAACAGAATAACAGAATAACAGAATATTAGGAGTTGGAAGGGACCTCGAAAGATCATCCAGTCCAACCCCCCCTGCCAGAGCAGGATCACCTAGACCAGGTCACACAGGAACGCATCCAGGCAGGTTTTGAATGTCTCCAGAGAAGGAGACTCCACAACCTCTCTGGGCAGCCTGTTCCAGTGCTCTGTCACCCTTACAGTAACAAAGTTTTTCCTTATGTTCAGATTGAACCTCCTATGCTCCAGCTTGCACCCATTGCCCCTTGTCCTGTCGTTGGCTGTCACTGAGAAGAGCCTGGCTCCTTCCTCCTGACACTCGCCCTTTACAAATTTATAAACATTAATGAGGTCGCCCCACAGTCTCCTCTTCTCCAAGCTAAAGAGACCCAGCTCCCTCAGCCGCTCCTCATCAGGGAGATGCTCCACTCCCTCAATTCTCTTTGTGGCTCTGCGCTGGACTCTTTCAAGCAATTCCCTGTCCTTCTTGAACTGAGGGGCCCAGAACTGGACACAATATTCCCGATGTGGAATAGTTTTAGTTGTTCTTTCATTCTTTCCTTCTGTTCTGTGCACCCAGACAATGTCTCATCATTCAGATGATGAATTAACAGTTTTTGGAACAACTGAAAAATCAGTCCGTTGCTGATGAAATTTGGCATTTTTCCTGTCTGCCTATCAGAAGTAGAGGTGGGGGGGGAATATGCTGTCTTAATTTTTCCTTTAAGCTTATACAGTTTTTCTTCTGAATCTCAAATGATCTGGATAGTATCAGCTTGCAACTCAGTAGTGTCATGTGTTGTCACAATAATGCAGAGGAGATCATCTTGTAAAAGTTTCCGCAATGATTAGATTTGAAAGCTCATTACCTCCTTGCTGCTCCAGCACAACCTGTGCGTTTGGTCTCTGGATTCCCAAAGCAAATGGGCTACGACTACACAGCTGAGTGAACAGCACCTCCCTCAGTCCTGACTTCTTTGTGCTCCTGGTCAGTGGCTCAGCAGGTCTCTAAAAAACCCAACCCATCTGTTACTTCAGCACTTCTCTCTCCCACATATCACTCTGAAGAGGCACTGCTCATCTCAGTCTTACTGCCTGTTGGCTTTGAACGTCAGGTAATAAAATGTTTTCATCTGTTGGAGGAAGTGATTAAAAAAATGCTCATAGTAGAGTTTGCAGAGATGTTCAGGTTGTCCACAGTGCTGCTTTAAAAACACTTGATTGCAGATTAACTTTAAGGAGTAAATTGTTGGGAATGAAACCCTCAAGCATTTACAGCTGGTTGTCACCCTTTCTGCTTGTGAGTTGAGAGTGATAAAGCAAGCAGAGTCCAGGGGAGGACACCACTGGTGTGCCTGTCATTTATGAAGTACCTGTAGTAGAAAAGAGCAGCTGTTTGCTTGTTTTCTGTCAGCAAGTTATTCTGCAAGCAGTCTCAGACTGCTGACTTGAAAGGGGAGATCCAGTGCTCTGATCCTTGTAAAACCCGTGAACTGCAAATTATGTGGTTAATGTTAATGTGTAGGAAGAGTGCTGGTGCTTCCCAGGCTGTGAAGCTGGTCTCTGATTAGCTCCTGGCACCTTCTTATTTCCTTGCTCTGTGAAATCAGAGTTCTTGATTTCTTGTCACTTTACTTCAGTATCTCAGGTTCTGCTGACTCCTCTGTGGACTGGCATGCTCAGCAATTAGTGCTTTTAATTATTTAACAGAATTTAAGTAATAATTCTACTCTGCAATGCTAGGACAGCTTTTTAATTTAGGGATCCTTTAGACTTCTATGCAAACTAATTAAACAAAGTTCTTTAATATAATTGTGAAGAGGAAATTGCGATTTCTCAGTCTGGTAAACTGAGAGACATTGACATTGTAGTTTTTTAGGAGGTAAATACAAGAGAGAAGGCTATTAATCTGCCTGACTTGCAAAGAAACAAACAAGTAAAAAAATAAAAGGCTCCATGCAAATTAGTGTTACTGTGTATAAAAGACTGAGGAGATGTGTGTAGCTGGCCTACAGGTTCAGGGTCATAAAGGTGTCAAATGCAGGATCATATTAATGGGTACAATGGAGAGTTTCCAGTTTCCCATGCAGTCTGTGCCCTGAGTAGTAGGTCATCTGCTGCAATCAGCTAAGCACTGCTCATGTAATCCTGTCTTGGTCATGGCAAGTCCCTTGGACCTCATCCGAGCTGTGACTTGTGGTTATTTTCCCAAGCAAACTGTGTTCCTTCATGGTGAGTGGGCTGTCCTTTTGCGAGCATGTGGGGTAGAGCCCATGATACTCTAAAAGTCCCTTTTGGTTGCCTTGTTTTGTGTAGATCTGTACAGGCAAGGTACACAGCAAGTGCTTTGGTCTAATGAAGAGCTTGACTGGCTTGTAAATAACTTCTCTTTACATTTGAAGAAATTACAGGCTGCCTCAAATGAATGCACAAGCCAGGCTGATGTGCAAGGGGGGCATTTGTAACAGCTGGTCCCTGTGATTTGCCTGAGGCTCCACACAGGGCTAATAACAGGCATTAGACGGGAGGGGTCTAG
>NW_010198825.1:751-50368 GCF_000695765.1 Mesitornis unicolor | reverse complement strand
CTGAATAGTGCAGCTCTGGCCAAGGAAAGAGAGGGGCAATCAGTGACAGAATTTTAGTGTCAGAGGCTTAGTATGCTCTTTGCTCGACCTGTCTAGTAATGTTTTTCTTGCACGTTTGCCACCACCCTGCTAAGCAAAGCAGTGTTTTGGAAATTCTGTGTGGTCTTTGCTGATGCAAGATGTGTCTGCCTGTCACTCTCCCATGGCACCAGGAGGTCTTGGACCACAGGGTGAGCTCTGAAAAAGCAGCTGCTTTGAGGGAGATGGTGGGAGAAAAGACTGTCTTTTTTTTAAAGGTCAGCTAAACCTGTGGAGCGCTTACAAGCAGAGGAAATTATAGCTTTGGTCTCTCAGTGGTGGGCTTTGCAAGAGGATGAGAAGAACAAAGGCGTGATACAATGGGCTCCAAAGAAAAGTCTTTTAAATATTGTTATTAGAAGTTATTAGAAGGATTTCTTTAGGCATATATGAAAGACAGCACTTTGGTGTGGAATGTTCTTCACATTTAACAAGTTAAAAGGCTCTTTTGATTATATAGGCTTGCTTGGCAGTTAATGGAACTGCATATTAACTCCTCCAGTAACTCTGATGCTGCCTGCAGGTTAGATAACATGAAGTCTGAATTTGCAAGCCTGGCCAGCACTCATTTTTCACTTTCATCCTCCTGTAAAAAGCTGATGTGGTTGTGTTTATTAGGTGCTGATACAGACTCAAGATCTGTGGTCAGACTGGCAGTGTAAAGTTACTGTCCTTCTCGTGCAAAATTTCCTACAGCTTTATAGAAGAACCCCTAAGCGTTCAGTACGATGGCTGTCTTATCCTCACTTCTTCAATAGTAATAATTAAAATTGTTCAGAAATGTATTAGAAACAAATATCCTCCTTGCAAGTTGCACCACGTCATTGGATTTGACTTGATTCTGGGAATGTAGTAATACTGGGAGCTCTGGCTAAAACATTTGCAAACCTCAGAACCAATAATGTGAGTAAAAGTTTGTCTTCATCACCAAGTATATCTTCAAGTAGAGAATAATGCTCTGTTTCATGGCATAAAGCTCTTCACAGCAGCATTTGTGGTTTCACTGTAGTCCATTCTCTTGAGGTTCTGTCATAGGTTTCAATGTCTCCCGTTATTTTAGACTCCTCAAGTCCTTCCTGCTATCTGTACAAGCTTAACCTTGACATGAAATCTTTAAAGTATACTATAAACTCAGCAGCATACAGTATATTGCAAGTTGTTCTTCTGTTGGAGAGAGAGGTTTCTTTAGCATCTTCAGCGCAGAGCAGCAAATGATCTTAGGGGTGCAGCTTTGTGGCAAAGCGCTCTGCAGTGCTGCTGTTGGGCATTGAGTCTTTGAATGTTCCACTCTGTGGTTCCCAGATGTAAATATAAGTCACAAGAAAAATAATGAATGTCAGGTGGAATTTGGCTAGAAGCTTAGTTCTTTAGCCATAGTTTTCAAGGTCAATGTAAAGTCCAACTGTTCCCTTCATCTCTTTTGTAGAACTTCATATCACATAGTCAGCTATAAAAGTTGAATTATATAATTTCTACAGCAACATCAAAAAGGTATGCAAAAAGAGCATAAGTAGTGCGTCTTCCAGTATGTACATTTGGGCTCTGCATCTTCTATACCATGTGGGCTCAACCATACAGTAAGTGAAGAGGAAGAGGCTCAGAGGGAGGGACTCTTCAGCCTGGAGAAGAGGAAGCTTAGGGATGACCTTAATGTGTACAAATACTTGACAGGAGTGGGCTGGGGGAAGTAAAGAAAACGGAGCTGGACTTCTCTGTGGTACCCACTGACAGGACAAGAAGCAATGGACACAGACTTAAATGCAGGAATCATTTGAAAGTAGGAAAAATTCTTACTGTATGACTAGTTATACACTAGAGCAGGTTGCCCACAGGAGTCCCCATCCTGGGAGATATTAGACAGTCAACCGGGGAAGGTCCTGAGTAATTGTCTATAGTTGAGGCATTGGACTAGACTATGTCCAGATATCCTATGAGCCAGATATCCTAAGAAATCTGGGAAAGAGCTGTTCACCGGGGCATGTAGCTATAGGATGAGGGGTAATGGTTTTAAACTAGAAAAGAGTAAATTTAAGTTGGATATTAGGAAAAGGCTTTTCAATATGAGGGTGGTATATAACTGGAACATGTTGCCCAGGGAGGTGGTGGAGGCCGCATCCCTGGAGATATTCAAGGTCAGGCTTGATGGGGCTCTGAGCAACCTGATCTGGTAACATTGTCCCTGCTCACTGCAGGGGGGTTGGACTGGATGAGCTTTAAAGGTCCCTTCCAACCCAATACATTCTATGATTCTATGATACCTTCCAACAGCAACTGTTGTGCGACTCTGAAATGCTCAGAGAGGGCTTTGTGCAGATGCTGCTCTCTGTGAATAGACTGATATTTTAATTTCCCAGGTAAGGCATAATGAGGGGGAGAGAGAGTAGGACTGAGACAGAAAAGCTGTGTGGTGATGTATTTTTAGCAGAGGGAAATGTTTGTTATCAGTCTTATTATTACTTAGCATCTTTACCTGACTCAGACTGCTGTTCTTCCCCTGCTTGTTCTGGCTGTCCTCGCTTTAGGCACGATGTCATTTAGATCCTGGCTTTGCAAAGGATTCTGGATATTTGCAGCAGGGGAATAATGGGAGAATATTCTGAGATATGTCTGGTAAAGCTGTGTGGAGTCTACTTATTCATGCATGCTAAGCTGATATTATGGCCAGCTAGAAAGCATATCTATTCCATATCCATATGTTGTTTGAAGTGCTCGTGTGTGGAAGCAGTAGGGTCTCCAAGTGTGCTAAGGAAAACCATATGGTTTTTAGTTTGGCAGGCTCTTCTGGTATAGACAAGTCTGATAAGGAGAAATTGGGGTATCTGGAAAAGAGTAATGTGATCTGTCAGTCTTGTGCGTTACACCTTGGTGTGATTCGTCCCGCTGAGCAAAATGATAGCAGAGACAGACTCTACTTTGTATAACTTCTTGAATGGGTAAAAACTAGAGAAATTAGTTGCTTAACCTAAACAGCAGTTTTCACACAAGACCAGAGGCACATCAGGTGACTTTGCAGAAGTTTAGCCTGGAAATTAGGAGGTTTCTAGCAACCTAAACTTACTCAAAATGCATCATCACTGACCGTTTCCAGATGAATACCTGGGGCTTTTTACACCATCAAAATACTTTGCTAACAGACTGTAGGTGTCACAGCCTCTCTGAAAAGGAGCAGAGTGAGAACTTTTTTCCTTGACGTTCTTATTGAGACAAGTTCAATTTGAAGGCCTATAAATATTCAGGGTATCTTTTTAAGTATTTAGAAAGTGGGGAACAGTCCATGTTCCTTGCAGCATCCAACTCTTGTTCATTATTAGAACTGTCAGATCTTCTGTCTTGTTCAGGAGTAATAAAGGTCTGCGTTTGGTAACAACTTGTCTGGGCCAAGCGCCAGCAAAGAAGTTTTAGGAACCGTGACAACAAGATGTTGGGGCTCCTCAAGGGAAAAGATATCTGCTGAAAATGAACAAGCCGTATCAAACTTTAAATGGTGGAGAAATCCAATTGAATGCTGAGAGGTATCAATTATTGATGAGAACTGTACCTCGGAAGACAGAACTGTGTGTTTCTTGCTGCAGCACCTGTTCCGGCTTTCCTAAGGCAGTATGCCAGACCTGTGTTTCCATTCAGAGACTTTCAGATCTGTGGTACTTCATACATTTTGCCCTTTCACATTCCCTTTCACTTAACTGCACTTCCTCCAAGCATGTTTCTGGGCCTGATGTTATCTAAAGAGAGGTAATTTTTGTTGTGTAAATAATGTCTGATTATTTTGTTAAGGAATGTTCAGATAGATTCAAGTTTCAAACTAAAAATTATTGAAACAGAAATGATTTTACAAGCAAAGTGAGCAGGGAGAAGGCTTGGTAGTAAACTTCTTTGTGGACTTTTTTCTTGGACCCTTTTGTTTTTGAGAAGAGTGCCAGTGGATGCTGACGTTTTAGCAGACCACCTGGAGAGCTCTGTGCTCCAGCTGCTGGGTTAGCAATGGGGATAGGAGGCTGTGACTGACACAGGAATCCACAGTGTGTGCACAGTGATCTCAGGTGCTGCCAATGGACCTTTCTGTTCCTGGGCTTGTTTAGGGCAGGAGCTGAGATCTGTGATAACTATTTGCTTTTTCTGGGCTTCTTGTGTATAAGGAAAATAAAAAAAAATCCTATTTTTAATATGGAAATGAATATTTAATCCTTGACTTCAGGTAAAGCAGAATCGAGCCCAGATGTATGCCGAAAATAGACACTGTTCTGAGATAGTACTTTTCTGGAAAACTTCTTGTGGCTAATGTTTTAGTATCCAGGTACATTGTGCAGTATTTGAAAAGTTAATAAATTGAAGTGCAAATCCAGTGCTGCTGAAAGCCTATGTAAATATTGAGATTCCACTTTCATTAGTATCTCCTGGCTAGGATTTTATTTCTGATTCAAGAAGCCACCCTTTCATCTCCTACCTAAACACTTTTCATATTTGGATCAAGGTTGTGTTTTACTACATACTGCACAAATGTTTAAGATTATATAGTTTCTTCACCGAGAAGCTGACAGTTGTCTCAATAAATCCAGCATTGCTAAGCTTACAGAAAAATATTATATGTTAAAGAGAACTCCCAGTTGATCCACAGAGCACTGGGGGAGATAGCTGTGGCATCAGTAATAGTCTTTGTTTTAATCTTCCAGAAAATTCCTCATTGGATACAGAAGACAGGGTGGACAAAAATTGCCACTGCCAGTCACTGGAGGCAATAATTATAGGTGGCAACTCCTGTAAAGGTTGTGTCCATTGTCAGTACCTTTTTCCCCTCTAAGTGGTAGATCATCATTTCCTTTTGATTCATGTGAAGAGCAGAGTTTTTGAGGGCAGCAGTCTGTGTGTGAGTTATAAAATGCAGAAGTACAGCAAGTGTAATTGTTTTTCCTCTAACACCTGTATTGACTATATTGATCTAAAAGAAAATTAGGTTTTATAGAGTTCGAATTTAATTTAATGTCGCTGGAGTGAAATGGATCTTCTGCCGAAGCCCAGACTGGTCAGTGACCATTTTGTGCAGATTTACCCCGCAGCAAGAACAACCTCTGTGGTTCAGTCAAAGGTGAAATGACCACCAAGTTAAATGTTAGTTGCACAAATGCTATTTAGTATTTCTGTCCACCTTATGTTGAAAACAATAACGATTCTGGCACAGAAAGGGAGTTGTAATTAAGGTAGGTAGATGGTTGAAATTAACATTTAATGAAGCAGGAATTAATTCATGTGGGCAGGTGATATGCCAACAGTACAAAATAAGAAAGTAGCAGAATAAGGATGTGGCAAATTCTGGCCTGACTGCAGTTATTTGGGGCAGTTATGACTGTCTCGTGTGACTGAGAGCATGTAATATCCATATAGGGAGTGCTAAAGGAGAAAAGAGTTGGGTCTACCACCCAGGCTTAGAAGTCCATTTTATTTTATTTGCAGTCCTGGGTGTCATGCACAATGCTCCTTGAGAACAATCCTTAATGGTGTGTTTATCCTGAAAGAGGTGGAGATCTCATTCTGTGCAGAGTAAGTGGCCAATGATACAGTGGTCTGAAAAGAGTAGAGTTAGGATTAAGGTTGGGTCATCTCATGTTTTTCAGCTGCTTTGTAATAATCTTTCATATAATCTCCTCTTATGCTGGAGGATCCAATAATGCAATAACGCTACGATTGGATATCCTGTAGGCAGAGCGCCATGCAAAATCTCTTGATAAAAGGCTCTTTCACTGATGATATTTCTTGGTTTTGCCCAAGGTGAAGAATCTTCACCTCTGTGGCTCATTCACTAGGTACTTTTGTTCGTTTCTCAATTTTGGATGAAAAAGACAGACCTGTTTTACAACAAAACAAGGAAAAAAAATGCCAGAGGGGCGCTGGAGGAGCCAGAGGGAGCTTCTTGATTAGGATCCCGAAACTTCCATTTGAAAAAAAGTCACAAGTTTTTAGAAAATTCTCCAGGTTCCTTGAGCAGTGAATGAAGCAAAACATCTTCAGACAGGAGAGTTTCCAACCCCCTTAGCCATGCTTCTCCAACAGCCCAGTGAAAGCATTTCTTTCTTGCAGACATTTCTGTGCCAACCCTGGGACTGCAAGTCATGTGTCATACGGAAAAACACTTAACTGAAACTGTTTTGAAGTCCTTGGCAGGATTTGGGGTTGGGCTCAGTTAAAGGGACAGACAAATGAAATCTGTTCTTACTTCACCCACGTTGGCTCTCAAGTCTCCAACCTTAACGTCTCATTTAATTCCCACTTGAGCAGCTGCATACATACATCCATACAAACTAGCTTAGGAGGCAAAGTTGCAGACTTGGCTGTTCCTTCTTTTGGACTTTTCTGAGACAAGTTTTTACAGCTTCCGACAGTGCAGCCTGGTCCAGGAGCTGCTGTCCTGCTCCAGGGATGCTCCTGCGTATGGCCAAGGGAGCCCATCTTGGAGCTGACACCCCTGGGCTCACAGTTTTGGGAAAGGCCTGGAAAGTTATTTGGAGTTGTCACTGCAGCTGGCCTGCAGTAGGTATCGCAGCCTGTGTTTTGTTTCAGAAAGTAGTTTTGCTCTTCCTGAAATGCATCCTTTGGGATTCTTTTTTGGTAGAATATTTCTGAAACTTTAGGGTTTCTGTTCGGAACCAGAAGTCAAGTTTTCCAAAAAGTCTTAATTTCCTAATAAAATTATGTCATTTTTTGCTCAGCACTCTAAACCTGAACCACACTACATACTCTTTCTGGTGCGGTTTGTAGATGGCAGGATCCAGGACAGTTTCTCTGCTCACTTGTAAGCAGGAGCAGGCTCAGTTCAGAACACCTGCTTTTTTACTGTAAGGGTTACAGAGCACTGAACAGGCTGCCCAGAGAGGTTGTGGAATCTCCTTTGGAGACATTCAAAACCCACCTGGACACATTCCTGTGTGACTTAGTCTAGGTGATCCTGCTCTGGCAGGGGGGTTGGACTGGATGATCTTTTGAGGTCCCTTCCAACTCCTGAGGTTCTGTGATTTTGTGGGAGATCCACTCCTTATTTCCGTCCTCTGTTCCCAGAAGTTTGTGCATGTTTTAAAAGTTAAAAATAATAATAAAAAATGTTCTGCTCCACTGGAGATGAAGAAGGCATGTATTGTTCTTTACTGAATATTATTGTTGTTCAGTGTTCATTTGTATACATTATAAATCTGGTATTCTTCTAAATGCTGCGCGACGTAGCTTCTTGCTGTTATCTTCCCCTTGGAAGGAAAAAGGAAACATGTATTGAATGTCACAAAGCATGGCACACCTTTCTGTAAATTCTGTTTACACATTCCTTGTAATATATTGAATTTATGTACACATTTTACCTCCAAAGTGTGAATTTTCAGTCAAGTAAACTTTCATCTTATTGTGTAGTCTGGGGTTTTTCCCACTTGAGAAGAGTGTCCCTGAAGTTTCCGAGCAAGCTGTGACTTAGATGAGTCACATTTAATTAAAGCAGTGAAGAGATCTATGCTCATATAGGTAACTGCCCCTTTTATTGGGCACTTAATTTAAGTCCCTAGAGAGTTATAAGAGACTTGACATAGTTTTTTCCTCCAAATCTTTGTAATGATTGTGACTTGGGACTTCTTGTTCTTGTTTCTTCTTTTAATTAAGGACTGAAAATATATACTGCTGTGTAACATCTGGCATAGCCTGCCTCTCTGTTGCAAAATAATATGGTCTGGTATTTTGCACTTTTTGAGAGTCATAAATAACTTCTTTCTAATATTCTGAGCTCTGTGGGTTTATTTGCCAAATATTATCACCAACTATTTGAACAGAAACTTCAATAAAACTTTGACGTTAGTCTCCAGAAAACTAATTGCCTTTGCAAGTTTCAAATAACAGTGCTTAGCAACTTCAGAGAATTTTCATGTTATCTATTTATTCATTACAACATTTTATATTCTATGAGCGAGTTGCTTATTTCAGTCAAACAGTCTTTTACTACCTGCTATTCTTCCCTACAGTAGCTGTTAAATCTGAATGTTTCATAGTAATTCCTGATGCCTCTTTCCTTTCTGCTTCATGAGAAAGGTCTGACAGAGTTTTTGTACTTAAAAGCAAGAATGTTATATTATTAAATGCTAACTTTTGTAATTAGGGCTTGGTACTGTGAGACTTGAGAGGTATAAGCATTGGAGCTACAAACCACAGATGAGCAGGAGTAATTTCAAGGTAGTAAAAACATTTTACTGAACTTTAGACAAAGCTTAATTAGTTTCAGCTGAGGTCTGCAGCCATTAGCTAAAGCGGTGAGTTTCTCATTAATAAGTACTTGGGCCTTCCAGCAATAGTTTTCTTTAGACATTAATAAAGAAGAGGGACATTAGGGCTTGAACACAAGCTGGTTTCATTTACCAGGTGAATTTGGATTAAAGTACAGTGAACCAAACGCTATCATAAGCATGGCAGTAGTTTTATTTTGCAAGAGAGTAAGGCAACATTGGTTTGATTTGAGGCAAAGGAAGATTTAGACCAGATTTGAGAGAATAACTCTGTCAGGGTAATGAAGCATTGCAGTAGCCTGTGGGATCTCTTGTCTCTGGAGAATTGCAAGGAGCTCTTGTCCAGACATTTGGTGATTATAGTCTAAACACAACTGATCTTGCCTCAGCAAAGAGGCAATAGACTAGAGACCTCATATGTGGATGCTGTTTTAGGCATGAGATTAATCAGGCACAGAATTTTCACAAATTTTTGTGAAGTTTTCTTACCTGTTGGGTACAGCCTCAAGAACTCTCAGCCTGTGAACGAAATGCACAGACCTATGCTTAGGGTTTTTGTGCAATATAGATGTGAAAAAGGTACTTATGTTAATTAGAGAATGAATCAGAGGAAAATGTTGGAAATAGGTTCACAATTAGGGAATTAATTCAAATTGGGAATTTGTATCTGAATTTCCACAATCCTGTTTTAGGAAGCAGGTCCATAGCAATGATCATGGTCTAAAGAATGGTCACAAACTCAGCAGCATAAATGAGTGTAAGACATTGTTCGAGAAAAGTCCCTGCAAGTTGGAGGAAATTTAGAAAAAATGGAGGGGGAAAAAAAGTCCCCAAGCATTTTCATCATGCATGGCTCTGCATTTTGTTCTGAAAACATTTTCGGCAAAACAGTAAGAATACCAGGTAATCTTCTCTTTACTAAAAATATTCTTCTCTTTATTAAAAATGAAAATAGATAGTAAGCCACCCCCAAACTAACAGGCATGTGAACTTGTTTGGCTTTCTGAAGAGCTGTTCAAACAGAGAAATGTGAATGTGGCTATTTTCTGCTTTTGTTTTGTTTACTATTAAGCAGTGGATATTTTTGGTAAGAACACTATTCTCCTGCAATGCAAGTCTCAATACCTGGAGACAGCTGAATCCACATCATTGATTACTCCTGCCATCAGTGGCCTGTCTGCTCTCATCTCCCTGTCTGAAGAGCATCTCTTCTGAAATGATAGCAGTGATCTGAGGTACTCTAAGTGGCTGGACACAAAGCACTGGAAGAAATAAAATTTGTAAATAAGTCATAAGAGAAACCTGGGTTTAATACTACCTCTTACCTACCCAATTTACAGAAAAGAAGGACAATTTGGTGAAAGATTCACAGAAGGACAAAAGATACATCAGACAAAGGTATCTGCAACTTCTGCAGTCAGACTTCGCCTTTAGGATCTCATGGGTGATTCTGTGCAATTTCCCCCCCAATAACAACTTCCCCAGATCACCAGTGTCCATTCAGTCACTCCCATCAGCTGTTATGGAGAAACTGTATTAAAGGAGAAGCAAGGAAAGAGGGCTGGGGAATAGGGAAAGCTCCAATATCATGTAGCTGCTGGTGTGCGCTTAATAAATACTTTCATGTATTGGACGCTGCTGAAAGCTATGAAGACATGAAATTAAAAAAGCTTTGAAAAGATGCTGCTGGTTATATTATATAACATTTTGAGTTAAATAAGACACATGCCTCTTATGCTGCATATTGGATATAATAATGCAAGCTTATGAGATTACAAGAGGATGCCAAAAGAGCTGCTGCGTGGTTTGCAGGCAGTGATATTTTTAATTTTATTTTTGTAGTTGTTGTCAGTAGAAGACTACATGCTCATGAAAGTAATATGGATCTGCACCTAACTAATATTCACCTGTGGAAATGGAAATGTGCTCAGTTTCCAAATATATTGGAAATGGGAACTGAATTCCAGAACTTGACATATTATTCTGGCATCAGAAAAACCTTGTCTATAAGTTATACATATTTCTGTGATTGGTAGGCCAGTTTGTAAGAGCATGTCTTGTGTTCAACAATTAGAATTGATTTTAAGTGTGAGACATTTGCCTCGTTTAAATTCTCCATTTATTTTCTCATTCTCTATAAATTGGCCATTGACCAACTAAAAAAAATAAAATCTATGGGAAAACAAACATTACAATCATCATGTGCTTTTTATCTGTCTGCAGTAGCATTTGTAGTGTAAAGGATGATCAGAAAATCCATGTGGAAAAAGAATGTGTGGCTAATATTGCAATAAATTTGCTTTCCAAGGTTTACTGTGCAAAGTCATAGATCTAGTAGTGAGACACACATTACAACTTAAATGAAATCAGTCAATACGTGTGGAACTGCCCTTCTGAGTTTTGATTATCAGTTACAGGTTCTTTGTGAAATGTACAGTAGACAACTTTAAAAACAAACATAAAAATGCCTTATCTTCAAATGGTTGTAATGTCTTTTTATTCTGAGTAAAGATAGGTTTTGTGCAATTCAAAGAAAAATAAAACAGCCTCCTGCATACTGAAGTTACAGCACCTTCAGGTGCATGGCCAATCTGCTAAATTGTTGACAGGGCCAGAGACCACTTCTCTGTAGAGTTAACAAGCTGTCAAGTGGTATCTATGCAGAGAATGTATCTTTAGCTGCTCTGATACATATTTTGATATATTCCATTTCATGTTCAAAGAATTGTTTACTGTTAGTTTCTATTTCTGATGACATTTTACATTTACATTTTACATTTCAGCATAGAAATACTTGCATTTCTTTGGACCTTGAAGGAATTCTTCCATTACATACATGCTGGTTAAATATTTGTCTTTGTGGAGGTAGAGAAATAGGAAAGTCTGATTTGAAAGCCTTTAAAGGAAAAAAGCATACTGTGCATCATGAATAGGGGAATGAATGAAGACTTAATGGGGAGTTGAAAGAAAGGAAGTACATTTTTCATAATATCAAGTTTAAAAAAAGCTCGGTACTTGCTGAGTGACACTTGAGCAGTGTCAGGATGTCTGGTCAGGAGCTTGCAGATGTCACCGTGGTGAATTACAGGTTTCTGCAATTCCTGTGGTTTTATGTGTGTCCATGGAAATTAAATAAGTGTTCTTACCAGCTTAACAGAATATGACTTTATTTAAGTGGGATTCACACTAGTTCTACAATCATGCAATTAAAATAGATATAAGCTAGGCAAATGTGTCTGAGACTACTTAGCTGCCATGACACATTCATGGCACAATTTCCACACAGCCAGACTAGCTATGTGTGCTTGTTGCCGCTGTTTTATGTTTATTGGCATCTTTGGCAAGCAGCTTGCATACTGCAGCCAGAGGAGCCTGTATTGAAAAAGGAGGCTGAAAGGAATAGGAAAATACGTAACTCAAATAATGGGCAGCACGAACTTTAATAGTCACAACTGAGTTAAATCGACAGAGAAGTAATTACAGCAGGATGTATGCGCTCAGACACTTTTTTTAGCTTAAGGTGGTATGTAGGATGGACAAACAATTGGTCTGTGTTTATTGTTTGTCTAAATGGATAATATTTTTAAGCTCACACTTTCAAGTTCACTTCAGCAGTTTAGTACCACACAGTTGCCAGAAAGAGGACTCATTTTTCCCTCTGTTTCTTTCATTGAAAATGAGCCCATCTTTACTGGAACAGCAGAGATGGAGGTTATCCAAATGGTCACATCCCTTTGAACTTCAAGGGGTTCACGGCTCAGCTCTCTGTAATGAGGTGTGCAGCTGGAGGAAGGTCAGGCTTAGGGCTGGCTCTAACAGACAGGGGCATTTTCCAGGCTATGGGATTATGATGGTTATTAGGGCTCAGTGGTGGATTTGCTCATTTGATCACGTTCATGAGCACAGCTGCAGTCCTCTCTGCAGTTCTTGCAATGACATCACGTGAACATAGGATCCAAAGTAAGCTCACTGCATTAAAAAAAAAAAAGAGCAGCAAACACCAGCTACAAACCCGAGTAAATGAAAAACAGAACAAAGGTAGCCAGAGGTGTACAACAGCTGCTCAAATATATTGAAGGGAAGACTGTAGAAATGGCCTGAATTACCACCAGAATGATTTCTTAATAAAAAGGAATAAATGAGAGGCACTGTGTTCGTTGATGGACTTGATGTGCTCTGGATGCATGTGCTTAGCTATCAGAGGGGTATCTCAAAGGCAAAATGGCATATGGGGCAGGAGGCTTTTCTTGTGGTGGTAACAGTTTTGCTGTTGTGTTGATCTGCTTCGTGTTTGTCCTGTCACAGGAAAACGAGTGCAGAAAGGGCAGTGATGGCAGAGAGATTATTGATCAGCCTAACTGTGGGGATTGCAAGAAGCAGCGTTCTGTGCCCACACTGTGGTGCAAACACATTAGTTTCTGAAAACCTAAACACATTAAAATCAGTGACAAGCTGGCTCGTGAGTGAAGTACGTTTGCTCACTTATTCAGAGTTGTGGGAAATGACGGTCTCGGCATTGCCTTTCAGCCAAAAGGGTTATACCAAACTGTGGGATCCTATTTCCACATACTGTAAGGCATTAAAGCAATATTCTTGTCTTCTCAGTACATTTGTGTCCTCGCCAAGCTACAGTTGCTGTAATTTGAGTCCTTCATGTTTTAAAATTCCTGTCAGATTTCAAGTGTAAGCAACCTGCTTTTTCTTCTCCAAAGCTAATATACATAGTGAAACAGATGCTGACAGATTTCCTACCGGTGCCTGTTTCAGAGCCCTGTGAGCAGAAGCTCTGCCCAGAGCCCATGGCAGCACAGGGGCTCAGTGTTGCTGCTGGGGTGATGCTGCTTTCTGCCCTTCCTTCCCTCTTTTGCATCTTGGATTTGATTGCTTTAATTTTCACAAACATGGTCTTTTCATGATGTTTTGGCACGTCTGGATACAGAGCTGGCAGGATCATAGGTGACTGTGGTAGCAAGAATCAAGATGTAGCAAAAATTAGTGATGTCTTCCTTTTTTTTTCTTGTTAAAGTGATTAACAAATGTTACAAGAAATCTGTCTGTGTATGCATAACTCTGTGTGGGTGGGCACAGTATCTAATTGGTGACTTCTGTAGCAATAGCTTTTTGCAATGTGATAGATTATATCTTCAGATTTTAACTTTAGCTAGAAAGTGCAAGACCAGAAAATGCAGATAACTGAAATAAAAAGGCAAAATTCCTTATAATAAAAAATATGATGTTATTTTTCCATCTATTTTTCGGCTGGGTTGGTGTGAGCAAGGAAACTGGAGTAGAAGTTAGAGGAGAAATCAGAGAGCAGGCGGCCATGGAGAGGAAGCCACTCCATGCAGTTCAACATTCAAGGGTGGTAGAAAGATGGTAGAGCTGCACGTTATGGGATGATAGGATTCCCATTGTATGAGCCTTCAACTCAAAAGAAGAAAAAAAGGCATGAAAGAAAAAAAAAAGAAGAAAATATCAAAGAAAAAAACCAAACACATTAAGACTGCTATTATCAGCAAGCACTACAAATCCTTGTGAGGTGAAAAACCAGGAGTGCTCCCGAACTAGATTTTAGGACCGTCACCCCACTTTAGAACCATAAAGTGATGTAGAACATTATCTAGAACTGTAAAAGCTATTTAGGTCTGTAAAAGCAATCTAAAACTGCATCCCTGCCCAAGACAGGTCTTCAGAATTCATCCCTGCTCTAGAAATTACTCCACCAGCATCATCTTAGCTCTAAAAACAACCAACCCCTAAGACTCAGCCTCTGGAACAGTTCTGAACTCTAGGGCCAGCCCACACTAGAGCACCCTGGCCAGTTTCATGAGCTTCAGCAAGGCCAAGTGCTGGCTCCTGCACTTGGGTCAAAACAACCCCAGGCAATGCTACAGCCTTGGGGAAGAGTGGCTTAAAAGTAGACCAACAGAAAAGGATCTGGAGGTCTTGGTCCACAGCCCACTGAATAGGAGCCAGCACTGTGCATGGGTGGCCAAGGACACCAATGGCATTCTGGCCTTTATCAGAAATAGCGTGGCCAGCAGGAGTAGGGCATTGATAGTACCCCTGGACTCAGCACTGATGAGGCTGCACCTCCAATACTGTGTTCAGTTTTGGGCCCCTCACTACAAGAAAGACATTGAAGGGCTGGAGGCTGCCCACAGAAGGGCAGAGAATGTGGTTGAGAGTCCAGAGCACAAGTCCTAGGAGGAGTGGATGAAGCCCCCAGACTGCCAACTCCAGAATTCAGAAGTAGATTTTTCCAGTGCTTCAAAACTGGAACACCTGTTAAAGGCAGTGTTCACCCTGCTAGGTCTGGGGCTCTTGTTACTGTTAGTGCAGATTTCAGACATCTGGTAGTTCATCTCTCTTGGGAACCCCTGCTGTTATGGAAAGAGCTGTTAAAAAACCCAAGCTTTTGGGTCGGGAACTTGTTTGTCAGTTTAATGAAATCTTTTAGTGCTGGGAGATATTATTTATTCATAAGACTCTAAGGAAATAAGCTGCAGGACTCCAAACAGCTTTGTCCAGGAATTGTGAAGTTACATGACACTGGTGATATTCAGCTGATAAGAATAATATCACAAAACAGGAAAGAAGCTCAGCCAGAAATACAGTCAAATTGAAGGAGAGCTGCAGAGCTGCATGGGAATTGCAGCTCATTGTTAGAGTAACTGCTGCTTAGATGGCAAAATAATTGAAAATTGGGGGGAGGAGTGGAAAGCTCTGCAGATGGCTACTGGGCTGTGTGCTCTGAGATCCTGGAAGAAGATGCAAAAAGTAAGAGCATTTGGCATCAGAGAGTAGGCAAATGATGGTGGCTTTGTGCCAGGCAACTTTTTAAATACAGGCTTCTATATATCTGAAATTGCAGAAACAAGCAAAACTTGGAAGCTGGAATTATGAGCATAAAAGCAAAATAAGTCCCTTAGTGCTAACTGAATTTCTTTTCCTAATAAACTACTTCTGTACAGGAGTAAGACTGTTTTTTGGCACCAGTGTGAAATCTATCTGTGTCTGCTGTAAGAGCAATGAAGGCAGGGAACAAACAGATACATCTCATACCTCATATGCTCCCTGTGCTTATCTCAAAGATTCAGTTTGGGTCAGTTGGCAATTTATACTACTTTATTTGGCTTCCCTGTTCTAATCAGACAAAATCTGATGAGAACTGGCTGTATCTTTGCAGGAAAAACATGTCTGTCTTGTGAATCTCTTGTTCAAGCATACCAAAGGACGGCCTGACCTGCAGGGTGCATTCCGGCAAAGATCTGCAACTCTCCTGGACTTTTCTAATATTCTTCTTTCTATGCATGAAATTTCTGGCCTGCCTACATAATTTTGTCTTAAGCGCTGGAATCCTTGGCTATGTATATATAAAAACTGGTTAAACATCTGCTTTTTAAAAATTAAGCTAAATACATCCTGTGAGTGGGTCACTTTCTTATAGCACTAAAATCCATGGAAGTCAACACAGGGTACAGCCTGTGCACCCCAGCGCTGATGGTGGTGGTTGCACGAGCAGAGGGGCTGGATGTACCCACTGGAATAGCATGGGGTTGTATGAGTGATGATATGGATCTGCTCTTGGGTTTATTGCAAGGGAAACTCTATCTTACAGAATCTAGTCTGTGCTCCTGCATGAACAGAGCCCATTCAGTGGCAATTTGTCTAGGGCTTCTAGATGTTTGCAGCCTTGGGATTTGCATTGTTGAAGGCTTGGAAATCCCCAGATAAATGATCAGATTCCTCTTTTTCTGCATGAACAATTTTTTCTGTTGAAAAAGAGACTAAATCAGTCAAAATATATTGGATGCCTTTTTTAGAAAAAATTGTTTGTTCTTCAGATTTCTGAATGACCCAAGCTTGCTGACAGAGGGAATGAAAATGCTCTGTTGTTGTTCCATGTACAGCTGGACTTTGGCAGTATTACTTTTTTGTTCTCTGATTATTTCTACTCTGTTGTTTCTCAGCTTTCCCAGTAGCTGTTCATGGACCCTGGTTTTAGAAGCAAAGGTACAAGTGTGGCATGCCAAGGTGAGCAAGGGGACCTTCAGTTCAGCAAGTAATTTAAAAAAAACTACACAAGGATTTCTTTTAATATATCTGTTAAAATCTAATGCTAACTGGTTTTGACAAACTACTAGACTTCCCAGTTAAATTTCCTCCCATATGGGAGAAAGCTCCCATGCAGCAGTGGTGGCATTATGCAGTTATAAAGGCTGATGCAAGGTGCAAAAATTGGAAGTATCAGACCTGATACATCAAAATTGACAGATGAAGATGACCTTCTACTGATGTAGCACTTGCTACCATTTTGGGGACTTCCTGCCTTGTTGGAAATTTATTGTGACAAAAAATAGACATACTCCTTCTAAAAGGCATGTCTGGAGAGCTGCTAAGCACACAGACCTTAACCACTGTTCATCTGAGTTATGCCTTCTCTCTGGAGAGCAATGCTGAAGAAGGCCAAGCATCTCCCAGTTGTACTATTTTTTATAGGGCTCTGAAGTGTATTCTTGTTTCTCATCATAATCTGGCACCGAAATGTCACAGAAAGTACATGGTCCTTTTGGTATTTTAAACCTGGATTTGCTGTCAGGTTTTTCAAAACAACCACCACCATCCTGTTTTGGAGGTGGTGTTTCAGGCACTGAATTAAGCAGCTGTCTTGAAAGTGAAAACGTACCTGGAATAAGGATGCAGGAATTAATCATTGGGTGTTTTTTTGACATAAACCCTATTCTTGGGGATTCTTACTAAAGAGTTTTTTGAAAACTGACTGCCAGGAATTCCTCTTGCAGAGACAGGTAAAGGAGCCCATAAAGATGGGGATAAATCATTGCTCTACAAGTGGCAGAAGAGGAAAAGATGATCTTATCTTCCTTTACTGAGGTTCTTTGTAAAGCAGCTCTGTAGTCTCTGTGCATGCGAACTTTTGATAAAGGAAAAGTATGTTTTCTATTGAACCAAATAGATCATTGGTGTTCCAGGTAGGAAATTAATACCATTTTCAGCTATCCATAGGGAAGCTACCATGATTTTTATTTTTTTACATGTTCGTACAATTTCATTATTCTGTTTTGCTGCTTCTCTTTCTTTGTTTACTAGAAAATGAAGGATTATTCACTAAACAACAGTGAGCAAGAGCTAGAAGTTCTATCTTTATAATTACTTTGAATTAATTCAGTAATTACAGCAGCCAAGCAGAATGATAACATTTGAGAGACAGTGTTCCCCATGAGAGGGGAAATACACCAAGTTGTGAGCTGCTGGTGATGGGGAACCAGCAATACCAATACAGGCACGTGGACATGCATCCTCTGGGAAGGCTGCATCCAGAACTTGCAATTACAAGTTTGTGCTCTAAGCCCTAAGCACATCCACAGCACTTTTCACTGCTTCCCCTGAGACCAGCATGGTTGGTAGGTGCAGTCATAGGATGACCTTCACTGTGTGATGTTATTCCTGAAGACTAAGGCCTCCTGGGATTAAGGTGCTGCTGCTGCTGTGGCTTTCTCCACTTTTCACTGTGGTATCTTATTTTACAGAATCATAGAATGGTTTAGGTTGGAAGGGACCTTAAATTTTGGTCAAGCATGGGAGCAGGCTGTCCAGGGAGGTGGTAGGGTCACCATCCCTGGAGGTGTTCAAAAAATGCATGGGTGTGGCTCTTCAGGACATGGTTTAGTGGGCATGGTGGTGTTAAGTTGATGGCTGGACTTGATGATATTAGAGGTCTCTTCCTACCTTAATGATTCTGTGATTCAGTAATGATTCAATTCATTAATGATTCAATAAATGACCTGCTCCATGAAAGGGTGAAATTCAACATGGTGAAAAGTAAGGTTTTCTTTTTAATGAACACAATTTATTATACTTAAGGTTTGTGTTTTATGCAAATGAAAAATCTCCAATAAATTGATGCCAGAGGGGCAGATGGACATTTTTCGTCTGTTAAGCTATAGCTTATGAATTGAAGCTTACACAAATGTAAGCATGGAACAAAAAGCACAAAGTCCTAACCCTTTTACTTGTGAGTTGTATCTCTTCTTAATGAAATCCCAGCCTGCCTCAGACCTTGCATTTTCTCTTGGAGGTGTATTGTCGGACATTGTGTCCTTTCTTTTGCAGAGATTTGAGTCCTCAGGTGCCTGGATGATTAACATCCATGGATGTATCTTATATATCTTTCTCAGGTTTTGACATAGACACTTTTAACAGTTATATAAAAGGTAATTGTGGGTCTTGCAGGACTTTTGTTAGTTGCAAAATATTGTGAAACTGAATATTGCTGCTAAAGTGGGGCAGGACTTCTCGCCTAGCCACATGAATCTTGATGCTGGCCCCTTGTCCTGCAGGAGGCTGTGGTGGGGATGGGACTTCCCTAGGCACATTGGTTGCGTTAATCCCAGTTTTGTTCGGCATTTGAAGGAGGAGAGGAGATGAGACGGCTGTTCACAGAGTCCTGTAAGGTGCACCATCTTCAACAGCCTGGTCAGAAAATTGCAGCAGTATCCTTCTCACTAGGAGTCCTCTAAGGGCACTGGTAATAGAGGCGTGGGTTATCCTTGGTAGCAAACGCCCTTTGAAGCCACATGGTCAGGAAATATGGGAAGGTCACACCAGGGAACCACAGCTGTGGGAGAGGCAGCAATTTGATGTTCAGGGCACTGTTTATGAAAACAATTAACTGCAACTCTTCCCCTACCAAAGTCATCACATGGGAGGGAACAGGTCTGTCTAGAAATAAAGCTTGACCTTTTTGATATCCTCTGCTTAGTCAGAAGAGTGAAATCTCTGATTCTGGAACATTCTTAGCTTCCCATGGTCATAAAAAATTACTGCTGCAGACCTCAGTCCTTTGTGTACTTTCCTTTTCATTCATTCATAGTTGTGTCTTTCCTCACCCTCAGCTGTATGTTATTCACCACTTTGAATATATTTAGCACTCTCCATGTTCACTCCTGAGAATGAACCTTTTCAGAATAATTACTCCCACTGATCTCCAGAGCAATCGATACAGTGAATAAACCTAGAGGCAACCAGTGGTTTAATTCACTCCCATTTTCTATAAAATATTTTGAAAGTAAAATGCATGGACATAAATGCAGGACTTGGTTAATGAAGTGTTGGTATGGCAAGGCAACAGACACTTCCCTTCTGAAGCTGTACATGGCTCACATCAATACAAAATGGAGGGGGATGTTTTGCACGTGAGCTGCATCTTTCATCTTCAAAACTGCATGGAGAGAGGAGAGATGGCAGTCAAAAGTCTTTGCTACTCTTCCTATGTCAGGGATAACTTGATGACACAGAATAATCTGCTCTTCACCAGAAATATATTGGATTGGTGAATTATGGTTGACATGGAAATCTAGTCTTAATGGATGTCTCTACTTTTCCCACTGTAATGCTTTATGGAGACCTTTTTTCTCTTAGACTGCCTGTGAAGGCTCTTCATTGCCAATAAATACATGGAAAAGACAGAAATGAAAAAGAAAAAGAACATGCTGTGAAGGAGGAAAGCTCCTTCAACATAAACCCTCTCTTTCCTTGCAGGAGAGTTTGGTGCAGTTTGGTTGCTGATATATGCCAGCTAAACTGAATCAAATGAATTATTAATGCTTTGCAGGCTGCTTCTCCCAATTGGCTGAGGCGAGGCAGGCTTCAGTGGGGAGTATGTAACTTCAGTTCTCAACATTAAAAACAGACTTCAGGCCTCAGAGGAATGGGAAGCTTAACAGACTATTTTTCTCAGCACAGTTTTAGTTCCATTATGTGTTATTTTGTCAGAGTGGATGGGGTGGATTGTTATTTTGGATGTAGTGGGTGATCTGACTGAAAAAAACACTTCTGTTTCCTTTCTATATGTCACAAGCTGCTTGAGATTAGAAGGCTCATATTTCCCTTATTGCACCCTCAACCAGAAGAAAATAAATAGGATGTACATGACTGATTCGCAGGTTCAGTTGCAGACTACTATGCTTCCACCAAATAACCAGATTTCCCAGTGAGATAATTTGCTCTTTGCTAACATGTTCAAAGCAGTTTAAAATCAGTCTTACTCTTTTTTTTTAATTAACCTTTCTCACTGCTGATCTTTAGCTTAATTAATTTGAACACAACAACTCTTACCTTGCATTTTGAAGTCACCCTGCTGCACACCCATGCCAAAGGGTCTGTTGTAAGCAAGCATCCTGTTGCCTTGCTGTCTGGATGCCCGGATTTGGTTGTAATGCTTCCTCAGAGCTCCTCAGTCACTGTGAACCAACTATATAAATCCAGAGTCAGATGGTATAGAGTTGTTCCAGAGATTTTATAAATGTTCAAAAGTCTTCAATACAGAGTTTATTTACTGGAGCTCTTTTCTGCGTAGGTTAAATGCTTGCTCACCCTTTGCTGCCATACTTTGGACTAAATTAGGTTCAGTCACTTGCACTTTCTGGGCCTTGCATCTCCCACAGCATTCTGACCTCCAAGCAAGTAAGAGTAAGCATGGCCTGATGTTGATCTTGTCACTTGTGATCACTTGTGCTGCCTGAGTACTGACAACTTTCAAAATGTGCTTATCCTGTGGGACCGCTGTGTTTTAGCAACCTTGGATTTGGATCTTTCTATAGCTGGGAAAAGACTGGCTTAAGTCAATCTAAGGATTTGGTGCTGCTGGAATAAGCAATTCCAGCTCTTCCCTCCTGGCTCTACTCTCCAATTGCAGCTCCTGAATGGACTTTGATGCTCCTGTCAACGACCTGAGCTAGAAATGAACCCTGAGAATTCGCATGCTTACATCCCTGATCTAAGCGTGCCCCAGCCCTGGCTCTGGCTCAGCTTGTGCCTGTGAACACATTTAAAGCAACATACTGAAGATGTTAGTTATGGAGTTATAGGCACAGTGTCCCTCCAGCAATGGTCCATTTTCTTCTAAATCAGGGAAGCACTAGTAATCCATCTATTCTGTTTTGCTTTGAATAGTTTTATGTTCTAACGTTAGGTTTTAGTATAGTAGCAAACATACGTGTCCCTGTCTGCCTCATCACAGTGGAAAGCACAAATGTTAATTTTAAATCTCTATAATTTTCAGACAGATAAAACAAGGTTACTCTGTCCATCTCTTTTATTAATTTCTAAACACTTTGTACAGCAATAACATTCTGCAGTGGAATTAAGTGAAGATATTAAAAAAATTATTAATGGGTTGTGAAATATAATAGTATAAATACTGACCTTTCACATCTGACATACAGTATACAAAGTTTTGTCACTGGCAGTAGATAATTCTACTGTCTAGCATTTAATTTTTGAAAGAGAAAGGAAGTAAATAAAAGCAATCAAGAGTAGGACAGTGTTATCAGAGATTATAAATTGCTACCTCCATGGGCAAATTTAGTACATGTTTGCTTTCTTATCATTGCAGCTCTTGGAGATTACTGCATCACACATCAGCAACAGGGTTTTATATTAACAAAGCAAAGTTATTTATTGCTCTGAACGCATTTCTTTGGATGCAGAATGTTAGGAAATACTTTTTCTCTCTCACTTGTACCTACTGTGATTTCTTCCTCAATAGATGCTCTTGATTTACATTGCTATTTTGGTTGAGGAAGCATACATTTTTTTTACAGTGTGTGAAAGAGATCTATTATTGTATAGAATGAGATTTAATCTTTATTTCAGTTAGAATTTCAGGGGTTTTGTGGAACTAATATTAAGAGTTAGGTTTTGTCAAGTTCTTTACTGAATATCACTTCTTTAGACTAAGGATGTTGCTATTGGCATTAGAATGTGATATAAATTAATACACATATGTGTTTCCATAAAGACATGATAATGGGTTCAGCACAGCCAATGGAGATTGTACTTTCTAGTTATTCTGAATAATGTCTTTCACATAGGATTTGTTGCATGGAGGATACAGTGAGCATTTTATATATATATATGTATATGTGTGTATGAATAAAACTAACTGTTTGGGAATTTGTACTGTTAGCAGTTTAAGTAACTGCTTGCGTCTGTAGAATTTGTGAGTGATGGTAAACATATTGACCTTGTCTGTACTTATGTAAGATCAGATTGGCCCTATATATTTTTAAATGCACTTTTTTAGTGTATATGTGGCCTGTATTTTCTATCATGCTCAAGATGCTGGTTTTTGAAGATATTTCTTCCACTTTGTTTTCCCTTAAATGTGTTTTATTCCTTTCATTCCAAGACTCCAAGATTCATGGAGATTAATAGGAAAATTTCCTGACATGTTGTGCTGTTGGATGCTATTGCCAGAGCCTTGCCCTTCTCTCATTTCAGTGCATCATCACTTGCAGGTTTTGTGACATCTGGTGGCTGACATATTTTGAGATATTTCAAAATTCCACATGAATAATTTTATTTGCTTCCTTATTGTTTTGAATTCACCATCTTGTCAGAGATGCTAACATTTAAGCTCTCTTTCAATTTACACTATTAAGCTATAAAGAAAACAATCAAATACAGCAACTAAACATGGATTGTCTATCTTCAGCTTCTGTGTTTTGCTGATATATTGGTTTACAAGCTATACCAGTCAAGACATGACCTTTTTCTTTCTCTGTGCTTAAATGCAACAAATAATAAATGTTTGTGAACCCCCAAAGATAATTCTGCTGCTAGTATTTTTTTAATGAATAAACAGCTTTGTTCTAAATGGAGGGATACTGATAACAGGAATTACATTCTGCACATGACAATGCTTTGGACCAGTTTTAGGCATTTAATCTGCTTATAGCGGTAACCTGTCTTTCCTTAAGCAAGAACTGTGATTAAAAATTAGAAAACAACTTATTTGTTTCCAGTTCCTGCATCTTTATTTTCATCTCCACCTCCCACCTTTCTTCTTTCTGAATTTCAAGGCTTCTCATCAAGTCTTGTGTTAATTGCGCTCAAAAAATATCTCTTTATTGAAGGAATCACAAATCTTCTACTCTGCCATAGCTGCTAATTAAATTACAGCTGACTTTTCCCATTATGGATTTGTTACAGAAATAAGTGTTTCTCCCTTTGATTTTATTCTCTCTCTTCAAAACAAAGTATGGATTAGCTCTTGCAGAAGCACATTTCAACTGCAAAATGTTATGGAATAATTTTACATTAAAATTATTTCTTTTGGGGAAAAAAAAGTCTTCAAAATAAAGCTGTTGAGATTATTTGGAAAGGGATATAATGACTGAATAACCTACAGCAGGTCTTGTACAAAAAGAACAACCACTTATTGCATAGCAAGTGTTGTGTTCAGGATTATGAAACGTATTTCGGGGATGTCTGTGAAGGTTGGACCTTGGTTATTCTTGCAGGTACCATGGGTAACAGGACTGTACATTTCTCCATGTATACAGACTTCAAGACTGCAGCTCTGCTCTGCAGTCCATGTCTACAAACCCCAACTGTCTCCGGCAGTTGACCAAGAGCAATTGTTTATGTATGTTATTCAAAATGTCCCTTAAATATAAGCTGGGCAACTGGCAGTTCCATCATACATATTATATGTACAAAACGTGTATGGCATGATGTAGTTTTTGTCTAAGTTGGTGCTTTCTCAGCCCTACTTAGATTTCAGGGCAATTTCTGATCAAAGTGTGGAATGCTAGTGCGAAGACCACAGGCAGATACATGTGGGCTGATTTAAACACTAGGATAAAAGTAAGAGGCAGCTAAAGCCACATGGTTTTACTTGTTGCCAACATTGATCTGTGGAAGCCTTTCCTTTTTTCCAAGCTGTGACCTGTAGTTCAGGAGCTGTTTGAGGTCTGTTAGCAGTTACCCACATTGTGTTTTCTATCACCATTTTTGGCTCAGATATCTGCTGTTACACAGGGAAAACCTACCCCACTGTTATAATAAACTTTGATCATACTTTTTTTCTTTTTATACAAGAATTTTTGTTGATAAATATATTCTCTACCGCACTTATTTGGTGTATATAATATATATTGCTTAAGTAGCTGTTTTGAACTTTGCCTTTCATCTCTATTGATTGATACAAAATGAGTTCTAAGCTTTTCAAGTGAGCCTGAATGTGTATGAAGGAAAAATCACTGGTAAAGAGATTGATTGCTGCAGCAAAAGTGAAAATTCACTTCTCACATGGGAAAGGCACTACTGAGGTCAGTCGGAAAGGAGGAGTTTGTTGCAGCACATTAACTGCAGAGGGCAAGTTTGTACCATATAATTTTGAGAAGGCCTCTTGATCAGGCTTCTTATTTCTTCCTAGAGGACCAGCAGAAAATCAGTTTCATTAAAATGGTCACTAGCAAGTAACTTGTAATTTTGATGCTTGTGTCCCTGAAATGTTCTGGAGTTGCTTCAGCCACCAAATGCAAACTTTTATTTTGAAGAATCAAGGTGTTATGTGTTAACAAAAATGTTATTGTATGATGTGGGATAAAAATTTTCCATTATTTTACCAGTCTTTCACCTGAGAGTCATTTGCCAGCTAAGTTTTTCCCTTCACCTATGTCTTAATCAAGAAGTTATGTTGATTAGAAGTGCAGGAGAGTTGCGACAGGATCCTGCAGCTCTTCCACACAGACAAGGATAGGTTCCCAGTAGATACTAAACCATGCAGCCCTGCTAATGAGCTGGCTTAGCTCTGATTTAAAGCCGAGCTTTTAAACGTATCTGGACCTTACAAGGATCTTGTGGCAATGCAAGTGCCTTTTGGAAGACCTGTGATATTAACCCTATGTCCTCGCAATATATTTCATTGCAATTTTATTGCACTACATATTCTGCTCATAATTTCTAAGTTTCTCTAACAAGAATTTATCAAATTTTAGCTCAGAGCTGGTCTCATTTTAGTGACGCATTGATTTTTCTCACATTAGTTATCTTGGAGAAGCTCTTCTGCAACCTTTGGAATGAAAATCTCTGAGTATATAGAAGGAAGATTTTGCTGTTGCTTTACATACTTTTGACTCCCTTGACTTGAATTGGCTTTATAGGTAAAGCATAAACATCTATGCAGCTTGCAACTGCTTGAGAAATGAGGGTTCAGATTTTTCATGTGCATTAGTCTTCATTCTTCACGTACACATACTCTGATTTTTCATGCAATCTGTCAGTAAAAGATATGCATAATTTATTGCTTAATGGGCAAGTAGAGTTAATAAGACGATGTGCACAAATGGCGTTGCCGTGGCGTGGGAAAAAAAAAAAAAGGAAAAGAAAAGCTATTTGTCTGCATGCAGAGGAACTGGACACACAAATGAGATCTCTTATTGTGTGCTGATATTGTACCCTTATTTGGATGACTTACAGGTTCTGAATCAGATGCACCAAGACCAGAAATCAGCTCTTTGGAGGTTGAACTTGAATATCTACTGCCCCATAGTCACAGATGTTTGTAGTGATACACATTTATTTAGACTCAGAATAAAGTAAACAAGATGACTGAATGTGCTGAAAACAATTTGAAAAATATTTAAATGAAAAATGAGATTTTAAAAAGCTGTTTTTGTCAACTTCCGAGGCAACTGGAATATGAATTGGCCTAACATCTACATTTATTAGATGAGATTAAGAGCAGAGTTTGAAATGAAATCAGTATAGATTTTGGAGGATAAAAAGATTATGATGAATGAAAAACAAAGCCAAAGATGCCAAGTAAATAAAATACTTAAAAAAAAATAGAGCAAAAATTCACATTGCTCTGGATTTTCTGCCAGGGGATTTTATCTTTGGCTGACTAATTGTGTCCATTAATTACATTTAATGGTGGTGGAAAATGTAACATGTTGTTTATTTTCAAGTTTAGTCCAACATCAGTAGGATTAAAACAGCTGCAAGAGTCCAGCAGTAAGTAATAGGGATGTAATGTTCTTGGGAAGCTTTTTCTTTATCTTCATTTATCTCCATGTTTTATCTGACACAGGTGAGACTTGAGGACTCTGGAGGAGAAAGTTATTAATCATAGTAGAGTTCATTATAATCCCAGTTAGGATATGGGTTTTGCTGGTAAGCAATATGATCTAGTGGGTAAAACATAGTGTTGTGGTTGTAGGCCTGGGTATTATTCCTGACTTTATCACTGGGTGACCTCACTTCAGCCATGCCATGTCTCCGTGCCTCTGTCTTCCTCCTCTGTATCATGTGGGTTGTGACACTTGTCTCCACAATAAACCAGAGCAATAGAGGACCTTGCTGTCTAAGAGGTGGTTTTACATTTGTGAGAGAAAACTGGGGAAGAAGGGGACTGAACGCACTGTATTCCTTCACCTAATGAAGTAATTTTAAACAAAGACAATAAAGTGATTCTTCTAACTGGCTTTTGATAGAGCCATCAGACAACTTCCAGATTTGGGATAGGAGAGTAACCTGGTAGGAAAGCCCTGAACTTTGAGCTGACCCTCAATAGCTTGGACTGCAGCACATAATTTTCATTTTCTTATCAATTTCCCTTGAATTTTAAAAATATAAATCTATTTTCATAGAATCATAGAATGGTTTGGGTTGGAAGGGACGTTAAAGCTGACACCATCATTTAACACACTACTGTGGTCCCAGATTTGCAAACTGTTGCACATATGATGTCCTTATCGGGACACTGTCCTGGGACTTGATCCTTGCAGAGCCCCATCCAGCCACAGGCTTCCTACATGTCCTGAATGAGTTGTGCTCTGTCTGCAGTACTTGTCTCTAAAATTGGGCATATATTTATTCCCCCTTGCTAAGTGGGGTTATTAGGCTGACTAGACTGTGGGGTGCGTGGATGTTACACACAGGTTTTTGAAGTGATGCTTTGCTCTTGAGCACAAGAGCACAGATGGATGGGATTTGTTACATGTAAAGTGATTTGGTGATGGTGTGGATTGTTTTGCTGCCTCTGGAGTGAGCATGTCAGATAAACGAGTGAAAGGGCTGTGGGGAGCTCTGGTGGTGTGACTTACTCTGGGTGGTGGAAGGCAGAGGTATAATTATTGCTGGCAGTACATAATATTTGAAAAAAATGACTGACATTTATGTTGGAAGTTTGGTTTGAATGATGACATTCGCTTCCTTCCAGGGAACCCTGATGGCAATGACTGGATATAGCTATGATGATTATCAGGGGACTGTAGTTTTAGAGTGCCTTGCTGCTGTGACAACTGAAGAGTAAAAGTTAAAAAAAACCAAAAACAACCAACAAATCAAACAACTGAAAAAACCCAATAATTCTGTCTGGGAGCTGTGTGTATGGTGAAGAAACTCTTGCTGCTTTCTTGCAAAAGAAATTGCTTTCTTATCTGAGTTGTCTGATTACTTTTTGTGTGTTTACAAATAAGTGGAACAGCCCTTCTCTATATTTTTTGATATTTGAAGAACAGAGGAGGCAAGAAGTTTTGGTGCATTCTCTCTAGACAGTTGGCAGGGCTTATGCAGGTCTCTTAGGCCACATACCTTAAAAAAAAAAAAAAGAGTATTCTGTAGCATAGAGAAGTAGGGGACCTGACCTCTCTTTCTGTGGTTGCCACAGAACTCTGAGACATCCTCACAGCTTGGTTAGTCACGCAGTTGTAAATGCCTCTGACTATAGTTCTTTTATGAATATATATGTGTTCATTTACACATATTCTGAGAGTATGTGTATATATATTTAAGGAGCAGGTGCACTTACAAAGTTGGAGCTAAATCTTCTCTGCCAATATGATATCCTGCTGGCAGAAAATATTCTATTTTAGGACCTTTCTTATGGTTGTTATGGCAACAAGACTGCAGTGAGTGGTCCATATCGTGGGGCAGCCTGGGGAAGGCACCACGGTCCCCCTGCTGCACTTCCTGCTTCCCTGCATCCCTTGGGGCCATAGGGAACATTAGGATCAAACATCTGGTGTTCAACGCAGTTTTGTGCCTTTTGGCAAGACTCCTACTGAGTATCTGGCACGACCTGTGTTTGAGTGGGATTTGTGTGTATTCGCACTTGAAAAATAGGAAATATTATGTGCTCTCCTGAGATCACTCTCCAGCTTCTTATCATGGCTTCTCCTTCCACCACCAGTTCAAAGATCTGAGAGGACATTTCTGTATGTTCCTTCAACTCGATACTGGCCTCTTGATGCTGTGCTCCATTCAGACATTTTCTTTCTGATAGCTCTTTCTTCATTTTTCTATTCTTTCGTGTAATTGCTTCCTACCACCCATCCTTCTGGAAGACACTGGTCTAGAATGCAGCTGCAGTCACACCGATCTGGGTGATGACCCTGGGACCACCAGACCCACAAGCACAGATTTCTATAACTTTAGTGAGAACAACATGGCGTTTGAAAGGAAAACCTCAGCTGCCTTGCAAACCCTTTGTGTGGTCCCACAGGTAGAAAGGGAACAAGAGGGACTCCTCCATGCCACTTAATATGCAATAAAATAGCCTTGTAAAGACAGGGCACTGCTGGAAAAACTGGTCTCCAAAGGAAGCAGGTACTGAGCATAGGCAGTAGCTTTGGCATTTAGACAAGGAAAGTGCATTGCAAACACTTAAAGGGTTCTGTAAGGGTCCTGGCTGGGTCATCCATGTAGGTACAAGGAGAGTAATGAGTGGCAGGTATGAAAGAAAAGAAAGCCAAACTACAAACCTTTGCACCATTTTTGTAACGTCATTCTTAATGCAGGAAAACTCCAGAAAGCAAGCACTGTGCCTGCTGCAGAGTTTTAAGGAGTACACCGTTTTTCATGGCTGCCTTCCCATTGGGCTGGATTCTCCTTTTTAGACTTTATTTTTGGTCATGTGCTTATTATGGATATTTTCTAGTTCATTTCTCTTGCTAATAGATACCAGATTACATTCAGTCAGAGAGCCAGCTCACAGCAGTCCTAGGTTTTAACGCTGAGTGACTGCAGAGCTGGGCACAGCTATACAAATGACAAATGACTCCGAGAGAGGGAGGATTTGCTCTTATAGTGTGCTCAGAGGGGGACAGAAGAGAGCAAATAATCAAGTAAGAACTGCAATGTCCCTTCCATTTGATCCTGATACAGACAAGAGCATTCTTAAGCTGGGAATTTCCCCTTCAGATCTTTTTTCTATGCCCATCACCAGGATTTCTGAACATCCTCTTCATGGGTGGCAGCTGTGCATGCCAAAAAGAAAATCCTTAGTGTAATTATTCTCTACTTATACATTCATGCCAAATGAATGTTGTGCCCATTCTTTCTGTTCCACTGTTATCCCAAGGCCAGTGTGGCTGTTGAATTCAACAGGGAAGAAAAGATCAAAAATGAGATACCAGTTCTGCCTGGGACTCAGTGATGTCTGAGCTTCCTTTTGCTCTTCTTCCCAAAAGCAGACCAATTGCCTGCTCCTCCCTTTCCTACTCCTCTCCTTGGTTTGGATGCTTTCTTCTTCCCTATTTTGGAATGAAGATCAGACTGAGTCAGAGTAAGGTTTGTCAGGTTTGGAGGAAAATAACACACAACTGCCCAGGTCTGCTGTTGATCACTACTGGCTAAATTGGGCTAGGAAATAGCTGGGACAGTGTAGAGAGTAGATATATTGTAGAAGAGAGCTGCTGGCCTTCAGATATACATTAGCTTTTGCTTCATGTCTGAGGTTGAATCAGAGTTCAAATTCAACAGCATTAAAATCTCATATATTGTCTTGCACAATTTTGGTATAATCTGGCCTGAAATCTTTTAGTCACCTGTCTTTTCCTTTGGCTGTAGAGATTCAGAAGATAAATAACATATGGGTTTTGGATTGACAGTGGTATTAGATCGCTGAATGGTGGTTTGTATCAAAGTCTGTACGCCAAATGTCCCAGGAAGTTTTAACAGGTTTTGAAGGTCCTGGCTTTGGCACTTCCCCAGAACTGAAAGCAGGGTTTTAGGTTTCTCTCTGACATGACCCAGCATATGGAGGAGCCCTGGGCTCCCAGAGGAGATATAGAGGCTGTTCTGGACTAACCCTACAACTGGCAAATGGGCATGGTTGGAACAGAGCTGTGAATATCCTGCATGGGAGTAATTAAAAATGTATTCAATGCAAACAGGCAATTTTGACGTGTCCACTGGAGGAGCACTTGAGCACTTTTTGTTTAATATTTCAAGTAAAAGTGCACTATGACCTTCAACCTTCCACAGAAGATCTGTGATGTGGACCAGTGGTGTTGGTGGAGGCTGCAGTAAGGAGTATAATTTCGTTTTTTAATCTGCAGTCATATAGAAGTTCTAGTTCTGATTTGAGCAAAATGTATGGCTTGTTGTAATGACAGTTGTTAAATGCTGCTATTCACTTGGCTTTACACCGTTTTTCATTTTTCCATGCTAACTGTACAGCAGAGCTCACTATCATCCAACTGCAGTCTAAAATGTGTAAGGTTTAGTTACTTCTCTTTATTTTACCAGGATATCCCACACTGTACATATTTGTTCAAGGACCTATAACAAAGTCCTGTACAACAGGACATGAAAGCAATGGAGTTCTATAGTCTAAAACTTGCTGAATGTGATGGAGTTATCCAGGATGTCTAACAGAATTCAGCATGGAGATCATGGTCTTCCTTACATTCTACCTAAAGCTTAAAAAAATCCCAAAGTGCACAGATTCCCCAGGCTATTTTTGACACCGCTGTGAATGGACACCCTCTAATTGCAATGTTTTGAGAGCAGCTGGTGAAGTGCCACATGGTTCAACAGCAGAGGTGAACAGAAAATCTTCCCAGCAAAGTTTAATCCAGTTAGAGATCTGACACTACTTGTGCATTTGGCTCCAGTGAGCTCTGCCTCAGGCTTGCCTTGAAGATCTCTTAGACAGTCAAGGTGACAGTTGCCCAACTGTCTGCTGTGCTAAGCTGATATGAGCCTCCCCCCGACCTAACTGCTCACTTGTGCATGGGCTTAAATGCTTTGCAGTCACCTCAAAAAAATCTCTGCCTGCAGCTGTTGGAGAGGTTGTTGTTATCTCATCCCAGATGGATGCTGACAGTAATGGTTGGAGCACCACTACACTGCTGAATAGAAATAGCAGAAGTTACTAGATGCAGTAACCTTTTATGTAGATCTAACTCTATATAGCATAATGTGACTGTATCTGCTATATGCTTTTTTTGAACGATTATGATGTTTTCAAGCAATTGTGTAAGCTCCAGCAAACTGCGACATATTTCTATTCAATGTGTCCTCAGTGTGGAATTTCAGAGAATAGCTCTAGTTGCAAGTACATTGAGTCTCTATATATTCGTTTTTTAAAAAATCATTTAATAAATATTGGATTGAGCTGCTACTTACAGTAGACTTCGGATGTAATGGTGATCTAGAAATAAATTGATAGAAATCAGGTGATTATCACTGGTGGTATTCATGAGAATTTCAAAGCAGATAAATAATGAATAGGAATGTAATTTACTCACTCAGCTTCAAAACCTAGGAACAGTCTCCTCATTATTCTATTGACTCAGGAAGAGGAAAGAGCTGTGTGAGGGAAGAAAAGGGAAAACTAAAGACAATCAAAGCATTTCAGAAGGATCCTAGACTCCCCAGTCATACCAATTTAGGGATGAAGAGCCCAGAAGAGGAATAATGGTGCTTAAGAGGTGATTTAGCAATGTTATCACAGCACACAGATTTATCTGGTTTAAAATTCAGTGCTATGTTTGCTGTTGTGCTGCTTATTAGACCTTTAAGTCATCACTGACTCTTCTGGTTAAGGAACAGATCTCAAAGACTGCAGGGCAGGCACAGCCACCACTGTGGTCCCCTGCGTCTGTGCGTGCAGAAGGTCTTGGGGCTGGCCCTGGCCAAAGACAATGATCCCCTGCAGACTGCCTCCATTGACACTGGTCTTTTTCCTATTTGGCAAAAGATTTGTGTTCCTAAAACTAGAAATACTGATGAGTGAGCTGGCTATTTTTCAATTCTAACACAGCTGTAGTTAAAATAAGTATGTATTTAAGACAGCAGTTTTTAAAGTTTATTTTAATTTTTTATTTTAATGAATAACTGGGAGAAAAGGGGAACAAGTTTTCAATGGAGATAGGTATTTTTGTTTAAGTGCTAGAAATGTGATGGGAAGCTATTAACCTGGGCACTGGCAGGGGCAGAGGGCAGGCTGCTGCCACCACCACTGCTGAAACCATGGCAGGGGGCTTAGAGAAGAAGAATGGCAGTGTTGATTGGGCCAAGTTAGTCCCATGGAAGCATGAAGTATTAAATTGATTGACTTGAGAGTTGCTGAATTGAGAAAGAGCTTTAATAACATTGAATCTTGGGTCTCACTTGTAAAACTTACCCTCTGAGCCAAAACATTCCTTTGTGCTGCCTCCGTCAGTGGTACTCAGGCCTCCAGAAGTCACCCACTGATGTTATCCCATGGTGATATTCCCTGATTGTCAGTGTTGATATGCTGTGTAAAACCTCGCCAGTCACTTAGTAACTGGAAGTGTTGTCTGTTTTTGGAGATGAGACTATAAGCTGGATGTACATCAGGTTTTTGTATATCAAAGCAAAATATGAGGGTTTATATTAATTTTGAATAGGTGCTGGGTGAAGTGTGACTCTGGGAGCAGCAAAGTGTACATCAGTTCAGCCATTTCTAAGTGGATGGGAGCTAAGAGTGGTGTCTCACAGCTCAGTGTTTTTCACCAGCATCCTTTTCAGTCCTGGTGTTTGGCCTTGACCTGTTTCCCTTCCTACTTTGCCCAATTTTGAAGTTCCATTAGTCAAACACTGATAAAAATGCTGAGCTCTGTAGCTATCTTCCATCAGGTAATGGTTTTTGCTATCTCCCTTTCTTTCCAATGTTGATTTCTGACTCTCATTTATCCAGCTGTTTATTTTTCTGACTAGCATCAGTGGAGGAAACTGGGAGAAAATCAGGACAATAATTGTGCTTTGCCATTATTTGTCTAAATCCATTTTAAAACACTAAAAAATGGAACTAGATATTTTACTGTGAAGTGTTTATACATTGAAGGAAAAAATTCTGATGGCATATATACCTCTAATAATCTGTATCCCAGTTAAAGTGAGGACAGGAACAATGCTGAGCACCTTTATTCATGTTGCTTATGCTTAGCAGGATGGAGGTAAAAGCTCTGACTGACACTTTAAATTTCATTGAAGACTTGTGGCAGCTGCATGTGTTCATTTTGGGTCAAACGATGTTAATAATTTTCTACTATTTTTTATAGAAGTGACTTGCTTTTATGAAGAAAAAAATATTTCCTTTTGGAAAAAAGCTTTTTGGTTTTGTGGTCAATGACTTTTCTCTTTCAATCAGGGCTGATGTGTCATTGTTGTCACAGACTGGATGAGATTTAATACCAGAGTTTATTTTGTTGGTTGTGTTACTTTCTGAAAACAAAGAAAGAGAAAATAAGTCCTGTCACTCTGTGAACTGACTTACAGCAAGTAACAAAAGTACTGGAACTTCAAGGAGCGAAAGTGGAGGTTTTTTTGTCTGTCCTCATAAATGAAATATGAGTGTAATTGCACCATTATTTCAGCGTAGCCAGATTCTCAGAAAGTTGCTGGGCTTGTTTATGAATAAAGGTTGTGAATAAAAGTTTCTATCATATTGGGAATATTTAAAGTGTACCATTTCAAAAATAAATACATCCATTATATCTGTGTAGAAAATCCAGTTTGACCTTGCAAATAAAATATCTGTGTGGGAATGGCTGCTCGGTTGTTTTTGCATACAGTATCAATCTTAATGCGGTAAAATTCCAGTGTGAACCAATTCTGTCTAGTTGTTATTCTTCTGTGTTTTCCTGCAGAAAAAGGTTATTCTCAGCGTTCTAGCATTTAGACTTTAATAGTGATGCTATTTTAGCACCTGGGAATTGAATAGTGTTCCTTTAAATATTTCAGAAAATTTTATCAGGCTTGCCTGTCTTGTGTCAAAACTCCCAGATCCAGTGGAGCAGTGGCATAAGTAAGCAACCAGGTTTAGAGGGGTTGTCTTTGTTATAAATATTGCCTTTTTGGGCAGGACTAGTTAGCCAATGTAAGAGATTTTTATACTTGGAATTTTCTACTAAAGACTTTTGCTTGTTTAGGCCCCTGAAGGAATTGACTTTCTGCAAGAAATTTAGGATAAAATAGGGATGGACTTTGGACAGTGCCTAAACCTTATCTGGTTTTCCTGTAACACGATGTCCCTGGCTCAAAGTGGGCTGTGAGATTCTACCTAAGCAGCCTCACGGCTTTCTTCTCTTTTTGTGTATTTACATGAGCTGTCTCGTATTTTTCTGCACATCCCAAATGCTGGTCCATGAGGCTCCCCCGTGCAGATTGTTTGAAACTCAGGGAAGCTTTATCTCTGTCACGGCTCTAAGAGGAGAGACTTAATTGTCTTCATAGCTCTTTTCCGCTTGGGCTGACAAGTATTGACACCTGCCAGTGGTGGTGAAGTCTGTAACAGAAAGCCTCATTATCTGGAACCCTGACATGTTCATGGAGTTTATTATATGTTTTATGTAAGAGACAAAGATAAAGCATGTGAGAGTAGGGAATACCCTGACTCAGCAGTAGTGACCCTTCAGATATATATCTATATATGCATGCTCACAGTAACTTGGTGAAGTTTCCCAGATATTCTGAGATACACCCAGATACTTGGATGGAAAACACTTCATATAAATAAGCACTGCTCTGGGTATCGAGATTAGCAATCCATAATCACAGAATGGAGGAGAGCAGCCAATGGAGACATGTGTCTTATAGCCTTTTGCTGCACTTCCAGTAAAGTGTATACACCTTGTTTTCCCATGCAGCACAGATTTAGAGATTTTTAATTCTTTAAGGTTTGAAGAGTGTTATCTCCTCCTGTCTGAAATTATTTGTCATTCCAATCATATTTGGATTCAGATATGGACATAGAAATATTTGCGTTGATGTCACCATCTCTTCCATTGCTCTAAACTGAAAGGAACTTAATAACTCATCAAATGTTTTTTTCTTACTTGTTTTCAGGAAAGACAGTCTTAGAGCCTCTAGAGACATCATATATTTGAAACACATGCATTATTTGCAGTTAATCCATCATGCAGATATGACGCTGCCCTTTTCCTTTCCAAAGAGCTGCTGTCTCCCCTCTTCCAGAACTTTTTGACAGCTTGAACAGAGAAAGAATTAAAAAAACCAAACAAACCTGACATTTGCTTATCAATTAAACTCCATGAACAAACAGGCAGCCTGTGTGGGAGCACTGTGGGCTGCAGTTGCAAACAGTGCTCTCAGACATGCTCAAGACAAGTCATTCAGGTCAGTTGACCCTTCTCCAGAGGCTCTGTAGAAGTGGTGGTGGTGGGGAAACACCAGCAGACAGTAGACAGGAGCAGTTGGGTGCTGTCCCAACTCGTCCCCACTTAGAAGCAAAGATCCCAGAACTGGGTTTATGTTACACATGTGTTGTTTTTACAGTTAAATCTGGCTTTTTCTGTGGGTCAAATGTTTCCACTAGAAAGCTAGATGAAACACATTAAATGGTGAGAAAATAGAGTCCTTTATGCTATCTAAGCTGGATAAACTGGAATATTTGCTGAGGTGCCTAGCAGAGCAATAGTGAGCAAAGGTAGTTTGAAACCTTCTGTTTTCCCATTTCTTGAAGTGATATATTTGAACCCTAGAAAGAGGATTTTTTTGGTGTTTTCCAAGTGTTGTGGTGAATTGCAAGTGTGGAGTGTATCTTTACCAATTCGTGAGAGTGTATGTGGCAATACAAGGGTACAAGTTGAGGAAAGCTTGCCTTATAAATTTATACTGCAGCTGGTTCTTGAGCTGTAACCTCTTAAACTTCATCTCTTTCATTTTGTAGGAGCCCTTTTAGTTTGGCCTTTTCTGCTTGTCTAGGTAGGATATTAAACTAAATATCACTGCACAACCATGATTACACATTGTTGCATGCATTCCCCTTCTGCAATGGGCAGAGGCTTTCAATTCAGGTGTTATTCACAAACTGTGGCAGCAGTTCTGTGGTAGCGAGATGATATCCCTGCAATGAGACAAATACGAAAGGGAAAGATTTATTTTGCTCTTTTTTGGAAGCAGAGGATGCTGGACACACACATCCTTTTTCTCCTCACAACAGCAGCTGTTCTGACAGCCAAGAATTTTCTCCATCTATCATCCTATTGAACAGCATGTATATTTTTTACTTTTTTTTTTTTACTGCTTTGAAAATTCCATTTGCAGAGTGGCTGGCACAATTCTGCTTTCACTTATCATGGTCTAGCTGAGCGGTTAGCAAATTCTCAAATCTTCAATGCACACTGGGAAGATATAGAACAAGATACTTGTAATGGCTTCTTTGTATCTATTAACCCAAAGGAAACCTTGTTGATAGATACTGATTTTGTGTAAGTTAGAGAAGTGCATTGCTTGTCAGTGAAAGTAGCAGAAAATCAAAGCTGTTTGCTGCAGTATTTCAAAGCCAACATCTTAATGTGGGATCTCATAATGCAATTTTTACTTGCACGTGATTATCTTTATTCCCATGGAGCAACTGATGGAAGTAAGAGTTGCTGTAATTGGATCCTCTTACCCTTCCTGTTACTGGTCATGACTTTAATTGAAATTCTGGTCTTTTTAATAATTATTGAGAAATTTTTTTTCCCCTTATTGCTGCTCCTAATGTGCACATGATGTTCTTCATTTAAAAATCAAATTAAAAAACAGTCTTTCTGGAGCATGTCTGAGTTAATCAATTAAAACTATCCTTTCAAGCTGAGCAGAAGAAAATACACTGCTGTTAAAGGGTAAAACTGGGTCCAGCACTGAAGAATTAAGCAACTTTTAAAAGATTCTCAGTCAAGTGGAAGGATAAAGGGAAAGAAGCTATTTGACCTCAAAAATAGTGGCTGTCTGATGATGCGGACCTCTATAAAACATTAAAACTAATTCCGGCTTTATTTTGCTTCTGATTTCATACTGAATGGTCAGAAGCATGACTGTTTCTGCCAACTGATGCAGTGAATGGCAAGCTGGGGTTATGGGAGACATCACAGAAATTACTCTGAAGCAGAACTTAACTATGGGAAATAACTTACTTGTTTAGTGGGCATTTGTTATTTTTTTAATGATGAATGCCTGAAATGCAGACTACATCATTTTGTTACTGGATGTCTTGATGAAAAATCTGACAAAGTAACTAGAGAAAAACATTTGGAGACCTGCTTACATACTTTTGGGCAAGGTCATCTAGTAGACAGCATAGAAAGATGGGAAGGTCGAAGGGTCCCAAGCAGAATAGCTGCTTGGTACCCCCCATTTGACAACCAGTGGAGATTTAGTTCTCTAAGGATAAATCTGCACCACACAATGCATCTCAATGCAGAGATATCTATGCTGTAAAGTTGTAAATCTTCTAGCACTGATGCCAGAATTTATGGAACTGTGGTGGCATAAAGTTAACTTACCTTGGGAAGGAGAATGAACATTTCTTCTTAAAGCTACATGAATACACACAATAGCATGGGGATATCTGTAAGGGTCTGTATATATGCAGGTATATGAACTATTCCCATCCATTACTTTACATATTGAAGAATACAAATATAGTTTGATGTTTTTTATAACGAATGTAATTTTTGGTTGAAAGAAAATTCAATACTGAGGTTTGACTGCGGTCCATCTCTCCTAATGTCTGAATTTTTATTTTAAGAAAAGCTTGTGTCACATGAAGAACAGCCTGACAGTGATAGTGTTACTGCTAAGAAATTTTGGAAATTTGGCAAAAAAAGAGCAACAGCACATGGAACTAAAAGTGAAATTATTTTTATTGTCTAAAATGTGACTAGTGACGTCATGCTGATTGAGTGATGATGTATAGAAGAATGTGGAGGTGAGATTAGAATTGGCCTAGGAAAATGTGTTGCCTCCAACTGACAGCAAATCTGAAGAAGTTCATGCTGGGGTAGTGTGTCAATATGGGTCTTTCAGTCCTGAGTGCTGCTAGAGTAGGGAGAGGTAAGAATCAGGCTGTTTTCTTCTAAACCTGTCAGAGACTCTGCAAACGTCAGCTTGTACTGACCAAAGGCAATGGTGCTGGTGTGTGTTGGCCCAGTCTCCTTGACTTTCTGCTTGGTTATCTCAAGCTGCAAAACAGGCAAGTGAATGCTTCTCTCATTAATTTTTTGAGCCTGAGCTGCAAGAACGCATAAAGAAGTGCTCTTTACTTTAGTACGCTTATGCACAGAGGTCTGAAAGTCTGTTATGAGAAAGACCCTTCACTAGCACTCTCAGTTGTTTAATTTCTATTTCATGTGCACTATTTTGCTATAAACACACTTGGCAGAAAGAGGGACTGTGTGTTTAGGTGAGGGTAAATGAAAAAAAAAATATTAGAAACTCTAAGTTCTTAGGTGCGTTATGTACTACTGGTAAAAAGCATGGCATGGAGTGACCAAAATCATCTGTCATTAGCCTGACATGAAATGCCATGCTGCACCTGAATTATCTCAACCTGATCAAAGGACTCTAATACACCCCTCTCTGCAATTGAACTGAGGAATTACACACTCCCCTGATGATAGAACAAAGTGTGTAATCACGTTAGGCCCAATGTAAATGCAAATCATGAGCATTAATTAACAGGAACTGCACAGCAGTTGTTAAGTGCTGCAAGAACATGTGCATGATTTGTAGGTCCCCTGCAGTTCTGTCTTTTGATAATTACATTTCTTAGAGAAGAAAAAGGATTTCAGGAGGCAGTGTGTGCTGGGGAAGGGGAACAGTCCTGACTCTTGTCTCACCCTGTAATATCCCAAGCATAATCACCGTGCAGAGCAAGGCATTGGAGCCGTCCCTTCCAGCAGCCCTCGCCAGCCCCTTGTCATTCCCAAGCCCCAGCCCTGCAGGAGCTGAGCCTTTCAAACAGCACCTGGTGTGCAAAGTAGAAAGAAGACAGAGGTGTTATTAAAGTATATGTGTATTTTTAAAGGCTTTTTATGTTGTCTGCAGCTGTGTAATTGCCAGTTTTCATGTAGGCTGGACAGGGCTGTACCTCTACTATGTAGCATTTAAAATTCTTATTCAACAGGAAGCTTCAAAAGGCCTAGAAACACAACTGTGAGAGCAACTAGTCCCCACCAAAAGCCATCACAAATTATTACTCAAAGTGGTTAGTTTCCTGTAATTATTAGAGCTGTCCTCATATCTTTGTTTTGAAAAGCATTTAGGAATCTCATAAACGGGTTCATATGGAAGAACAATGCTTGCAAGAACAGCTCTTGTGCTTTCAATGCAATGATATATAATTGGAGCCCGAATGTCACTGTGGATTGATGCTCTGGGCTGGCTGTGCCACTGAGTTAGAAGAGATGAATCATGAGGTGCTGCTGGGATTCACTCGTCTTCATGAAGCACAGTCATCATATGCCATCAAGCATCTGTGGTGACATTTGCTTTTAAAAAGGCCAGGGATTAGGACATACGAAAGCCAGCTGCTTTCTAAGCTGAGAAGTAAGAATGACAATCAAGGTGTGAGGTTTTTTTTTTCCCCTTCATGTCTTCATTCTTTCTCAGCCTCTTGTTCCCCCTTTTTTACTGCTCTTCTGCTTCCTCTAAGTTGATTGCATGATTGGATTAAACAGGCCATCATTTTTAAAACCTTCATTTTATTCTGAGGATTCATTTGTATTATGGAGTTTGGAAATTTTGGTACAGAAAAAAATGATATACTGGCTTGTTAGGAACAGCCAGTACTAATGGTACTAATGATGTTGGAGAATTGAATACTGCTACTTTTATTCTTGTGGAGCTCCTTCTATGTTAGCCTCTTTGATGTGCGTTGAAAATATTGACAGTATTCCTCTAAGACAGCTAAACACGATCCTCATTTTACTGAGATGAAGCAACTTAGCCACGTCACTGAGTCAGCCAGGCAAAGGACCACTGCAATCTTGTTTTCAGCCTGTAGTTTTAACCCCTCTTTTCATGTGCTCTGCATGCCTGGCTCTTCTCAAACCATAATTAAAGATCTCTGCTTCTAAAATGCAGTTTTTTGTGGCTTTCTGAAGATATTTTCTAATTAATATCTTTTTCTTCTCTGTAAAAAGCCAGGTTAAGACTCAGACTATGGAATATTTAGCTGTCGTTTTTCATGCTTGAGCACTTCTGAATTCATACGGCTGTTGAGAAATAGAGACAATATTACTCTGATGTTAAGTCTATCTCATTCTCCTGCATGATTTGCCATCTTTTCTGACAGAAAAGCTGCTGCTTTTGCCTCCTCAGCTTCTGACTGTGCATGTATTTGTATGCAGCTGGGTCAGTCAGCTGCAGTAATCAGAGCTAAGTACACTAGAAAGCACTGACACCTAGTGCTTTGGATAAAACAAGTTAATTCTTTGGCACCTTAGGCTTTGGAAAATATTTTGTCTGAAGTGGTATTTGTCTTGAGTAGTTTACTCACTAAAACCTCCCTGGTTTAGAGGATGGTTTTAAAAGGTGAGCAAGGAAGAACAGCAGAGATGAGATGAGAGGGATTGCGTGAACTCCTGGCTTGGAAAAAGCAGACTTCACCGAAATGAGATGCTGCCATACTGTCCATCCTACTGTTGCTGTCCGTGCAGGATTGTTTTCTAAAACTCTGTTTCTTCTCTTTTTTTGTTTGTGAGTCCTATCTGGGACTGAAATTCTTGTTAATCCTGTCTCTTTATGTCACTGACATATTCGGTTTTCTTCTCTCATTCACTTTCAAGATGAAACCCCAAATTTGCTTTTAAGAGCAACTGTTGTGAGAACTTGTGAAGCAGCTAAAAGCAGGTGGTTTATAGCACTGGAAACTTGCCTTTCTTGCATACGTGTGCTCCAGTTAGAGAGCATTTTGTGGTTTCTTTTAGAAGGCATCGTTTTACCTCTTACGCTTTTCCTCTCTTCTCGATGAAGTCCTTCTGCTAGTGCTTGTCCTTTTTCAGTGACTGTGTCCATCCAGCCTGTTCTTCACGGTGCATCCCAGCTGAATCTCCCTTGGTGGGCATGGGTAAGCCCTAATGGCACTTCCTGAAGCTGCGGCATTCAGCTCCAGATAAAGATCCTCTTACTTCTCGCTTGAAAGATCATGAGATCACTCCTTGCTCTGAGCAAGATAAAGCCCATCACATCTCTGTAAGTGTGGTGTCTGAATGCTGGGTGGGATGAATTTGAGTGAATGCAGCCTGCGCTGCAGACATGTTTTTAAGCTGCTTCTCTGGTTTTTCTTGATATGTTGAAGCCAAACTGTAACTAGAGTTGCACTAGTTGGGGGTGAGAACCAACTTGGAGTCTATAATGCTCAATGTCTATTTACTGCTAATTCCTGACTAGCTGCTATGCCATTTATTTATTGTTTGCTTTTTAAACTGCTGTACAGACAAGGTAATTCTTTCATCACGTCCTATGCCATGTAGCACAAGAAGAGAAACTGAGGCAAAAGTTGTTCAAGTGACTGGTCAAAAGCCAAAGAATGAGCCTGTGTGAGTAAAATGTCAGTGATCAGAGCTCCCCACCAGGAACTGAATTCACTAGTTCACACTGTCATTTGCTGATGTTATACTAAGATATGTAGCAGAACTCTACATGGAATCATATGTTGAAAAGTGTGAGTAATGCAACTTACTGTTGACATAATTCTCATGTATAATATCAAAGGGTCAGAGAATGAAGTGCTTAGTCAGGATAAGTGTTCATTGGCATTTATTGGAATTTTGCCTGAAGAAAAGACTAGGAGAGGACTACAGGACAGGCTTTGGCAAGATGTATGATTTTTATTGGAGAAATGAATGTGACACAGTGAAAACTGAACTGGGTCCTTCTGCAGCATGCAAATGTCATTAATCATAGTAACAAAAAGCCATAGCATTGACTAATTTGAAATATCCTGCCCACTGGCACTGTGGTATGCCATGTAATGGGTCTAGTGCTGTCAGATAATGACTGTGATGAATATAGTATTTAATATTTTACTTGCTGAGCTTTTTAAGAGATGTATAATGAATTCACTTCCTGCCCTAGGAGTTAACAATCTATACAGGGATGATTATGCAGATGAAGCATCATCAGATCTATATTGATTTATCCAATCCTACTGGGCAGATGCAATGGTATAGTTCTAGGAGAGGTGAACTTAGACCATTCTAACAAGAAACATATCAGCAACCTTTGGGTTTTTTATGTTTGTAGACCATTTTTGAATATCTAGCTGCAGTGGAAATTGCTTATAATGGTAAAGATGCTGAAATCAGCGTGCTGAATATCATCCTACACCCTCCCTAGCTTGGAGTCTTTTTGACATATGACTCATTCAGCAGCCCTCAACATTCAATCTCCTTTGGGTCTGCTTTGTTTTAAGTCTTCTAATTGTAAATCCAACTTCCAACTCTGAAATATGTGGTTGCTTTCTTATCTGTTTCCTGTTCAAGTGAAAATTGCGGTTCATTAATCTGGGCAACCAAGAGAGTGATGGCACCTGGAGGGTGGTTCTGTGTCCTCTCACTTGTAAACTTCATTATATTGAGTGTCATCTGTGTGTAATCCCTTTTACTCTTGTAATGCTAGTTATTGATACTGCTTGGCTTTAGATTACATGGTATTTTAAAACTAGGAATTGGGGTTATGGAGAGCTGATTTTAAAAAAATGCCTATCTTTTAAATAAAGCAGCAAAACTTCTCACAAAACCAAAATCCTCAGGGGCTTCTCATACATTTCCTAGGTGCTCTGAGTGTCTTTGCTTGCTTCTGTCTCATTTTAAAAAAAACTTTTTTTTTAATTTTAGGTGCAGAATTATTTATCCAATAATCATGTGCATGCTGATCTATTTTGTCCCATTCAATTGCTAAACCAATAACGAGTTAGTTCCTTGACTATCAGGTAGCACACTATGTAATCCTCTTTCTTATCTCTTGCCAGAGGGAGTTTGATTTTCAAAAGCATTTTTTAGACTATGCCTCAGGTGCTATATTTTGAAGAAAGATTTACAGTATTTCCTGAAGTGTCCATGTTGTCATATTCAGATGTTTGCAGTTTTTGGGAACATAGGATTCAGTGAATGTGCAGCTTGGTTTGTGCTCAGTGGCTGGAGCTGTGTGTGCAGGCCAGTGCACCTGCCTTCATAGAAACAATGACTACTCACTCCAATTCAGCCACCCACCATCTAGACAAGTTGTCCTAGCTAAGCTGGGTTTGGGTTCCCTCTATAGGCTACGCAGAGAAGTTAAGTCTCCACAGGGTGATCCATCTGCCTGTCTAGGAAAAGATGAATTACCCGTCCAATGTACCTGTTTTTCTTTTTTTGAATGCAGAGGTTGTTTGGGCTCACTGCCAACCCAAGATGAGATATCTAACTTGTCGATGGCTGAAGATTAGTAACATGTAGCCAGGCCTTGGCTTGTTGAAGCTGAGGCCCTTGTAAAAAGTGCCCCAAGCACTTTTCTCTGAACTCTGCTGGAGGAAGAAAGTGAAAAGAGAGAAGGGGGGAAGGGAAGAACATGTGCATGGGTCAAATGAGGTTTGTGCTTCACTGCAGAGGTCTGATGATCTGTAAGATGAAAAGCCTGTCTAAGGCTGGCAGTTAAATAAGTGTCAATGGATATGGAGCGCTCATAAATTCTGTGAAGTGGTCTGGGCAAACTGATGAAAAAGTTTCTAATGATGAATTGAAATCTTTCCCATTTTGGAAATCCTGTTTTTCACTACTAAATCTGATGATTTGCGGTGTGCTGACACATACAAGGTATAGTTTAGAAGGGATTTTTGAAGCCTATAGATCTGAATGAAAAAGGCACCTCAGTCTTTCTGCTTTTGAGAGACCTCCAGTAGTTGAGAATTTATCTTGGTGTAATTCCTTCTGTTTTCTGTGGAGCAGTGGTTACGACTGGAACTGAGTATATTTGGCTAAAAGGGATTGCAAATGAAATAGTGAATGGACCATCGATTCCTCAGCAGAGTGTGTTCCCTTGCTTCCAGGTACCTGCTGAATGTCCTAAGGCCAGGCAGAGGCAGAAACCCATCAGCAGTCACTACCAATTCATCTTTCTCCTGTCAAAACAGCCTGAGGGAAGGCTGGAAAGAACAAATCTAATGTGTGCTGGTGCCATAGTAATGAACCAAGACACAATAATAAATAATCAAGCTCACGATATGTAGAGGCATTGACAGACTTGAGTTTACTCTTTGCTTGCCTAGGCCTATCTTGCATTTTGTGGATGTGTAATGGATGGGAGGGCTTTTGTTTTTTAACTAAAGTTAATGTAAATTAAGCTTGGAGTCTATGCAATGTATTGTTTAAAAAAACAGTAAGAACAAAACTATGAAAGCCTCTAATGACCTCAGAGAGGTACCAGGTATGTACCACCCACTATCAGGGATGTGTTCCTGATGAGGGAAATGGTTTAAAACCACAGTCACATTCTTGAAGAATAAAGTTATGAGCCCAGCTGGTGTAAAAAAGGTAATGAAAGCTTAGAGGGAATAGCACATGGAAGGTATAAGTGACGTGATTTGGTATGGACTATGAAAAATAAGTTTGAATTATTAATGAAGCTTCAACTTTGTTGAGTTCCCATTCCTGTTAAAACAACTAATTGAAGGACACTGGCATTGCTCATGGAAATAGAAGTCTGATCGTTAACAAAGGAATCCTCTTTGCTATTACTCATATGCATGTAAAAAAAAAAAAGAGATGTAGGTAAAGAAGAAAAATATATCAGACCTATGTCTCATATATTGCATTTATTGAAACTTCATCTCTGCAGGTACAGCAAACAGCTCTATCTTTCAAGTGAAATATGCTCCTGTGGCTGTGCAGCTGATCGGTATTCATCAGACAGCCAGGGAATGTAGCTCGCATACAGAGAAGTGCACTCTGGCTCTTTACATCATCTCAGACAACTTTTGGGCTGAGCTAAGCCTTTAAATTCATGTTTGCTTTGGAGTTTCTGTTTTATGGGCGCCACTGGACACCCAGAACAGAGTCACAGTCTTAACATCTCATTTGTCTGGAACTGGGGGTATGATCCTGTATTGTGTGACCAAGAAGGCTCTGGGACTTTTGTGCTCTTATGGTATGTTTATACAGTGAAGTGTCATGAGACATTTCAGGAACTTATGAAAATATTATTCCATCATCTCTAGCTTAAAGCCATACTGTCTGTCTCTTTCGAGGGAGTGGGGAGACTGGTTCTATGCTAAAATGGACTTTGTGTTTCTTGTTTTCCTTTTTTTCTGATACCAGATTGCACTACATTTTAAAAATAATCTTTCGAAGGAGCATGTGAAAGGAAAAGAGATGAGACTGTACAGAGAATTCTGCAAGGAACAGTGCTCATTCCCATTCAGAATTACAATGAGGAAATGTCTCCAATACAGCTAATGATGTATAGCAAAGAAAAAAGCCAGTGTCTCCTCCTTACCAAAACCTTTAAACGCAGACAAGCCCCTTCTAATTTACAAGTACTTTTGTGAGAAAATCATGTATTTTAGGAAAGGTCACTGTCTGAACTTCAGAAGTTGCAGTTAATCCTTAGTTATAAGCAACATCCAAGAATTTTCTCTGTATACTGAGGTACCAACATCACTAAGGGAGGGGAAGAGGGATTGGTGAGACAGACAAGCAGCTCTTTCTTTTTTTACATCAAGTGTTCCTGAATGTGCTTCCTATAAGTTGTCACAACCGTTAACCCTAAAGCCTCAGCCCATGTTAACAGCTGTGCACGGTCCTTCATGTCCTAGAAAGTATTTGGAGCCTTTCAGGGCTGACTCTTTTGGCACAGAGGTAGTGCCAAATAGCTGAGGTGGTGAAGCCACGGCAGCTCAATGACAGCAAGGTGGAGGGGTGCAGGACCTGCCATATGCGAGTAACACAGGCTCTGCTTTTTGGCTGATGGATATTAGGCTAATTCTCAGATATGAAGAATCAGAAAAATGGCAGCCGATATTCAAAACTGGTTAATTGCCAGAGTACAGGCTGTAACTTCATGTAATCTGAACCTCTCCAGGGGTTGGGTTTGAATAAAGTAAGAACTGATGAGTCATTCCCTTCATCTCAAACTCTAAATGAACCTAAGCATGAAATTAAAACATGAGTAGCTATTTTCCCCCAGTTTAATTTTTTCCACATTTCTCTGTAAAGCCTGATTCCTACCCAGACTGGAAGTGGACGTTCCCTTAACATAGCAAAAACTCTCTTCCCAATCCAGCTGTAAGCAGAAAATTCATAAAACTAGATCCACTGTTCCATTTACGTGGGTGCCAGTGTCCATTTTTCTCTTCCATATGTGACTCCATTGTCATAAGAGTTTAATCCAAGAAGCATCAAAATGTTTATTTTTAAAAGGACTGGGTAGCTTAGTGCTCTGCTCTTAACAAATAAAGCAAATGTCTTTATTGAAATACAATATACATGGTGTGACAGTGGAAATGCAGATGGAGGGACCTCAAGCAGTGAGTACATGGGACGGCACAGTTCATTGTGCATGTTTCAGAGCAAAGAGCTTGCATCATAGCCATGCTAATTAACTTCATCTTGTAATGAGCCTAGGCTAATTCTGAGGCCTGACTGGAAAAGACGAGTATTTGAAATCTAAGCTTTTCAGATATGCCTGGATTTTGATGGATTTGAAATCTCCATCTTCATGGTTCAATGAGTTGGTCACTGGGTTGAGTTCAATATGAAAAAAATGCTATTTCAGACCACTTCAAACTGTTGTTGCTTTGAAAAGAGAACAGGCACAATGAACCAGTCTTCAGGATGGCAGGATGAAAACTCCAGGCATTGAGGAAATTTTTGGACATGTTTCTTGTTATCTGTGGTAGGAGTACATGGTATTTTGCTCAGAAATAGGTCCGTCTAATAGACCTTTGTAGTAGGTTACCAGAAATGTAGTGTCATTTTGAATTTGATTTATGAAAGCAATAAAATGTTGCATTAGGGATATTTTATTATTTCAAAGCATTAATATCATGCATCAATGCCAACATAGAATGGATTTATCATACTATTTATTGCAGAGTTGTTTTGGAAAGCCTGTGATTTAACTCCTGACATACCATAGAAGGATTCAGACAGCAGGCGGCTGCAGTGGATTTTGTATCAAATCTTCAATAATGAAAAGAATTTTTTTAACTTGAACTACACTTGTTTAACCTAGGTGCTATTCTATTTACCTGGAAGTCTAGTGAAGGTCTTACTGGTTACACTTGTCACTGTACTGGTCAAATTATGCTTTTCAAATTTTGTGCTCTTTGGGGTTCTTTTTGTTTTGTAAAACATTGATGAGGGCCAGTCAAATATATTTCCTTACAGTTTTCTGTTGGTATTTTGCAGGCTGAATCAATTGACTTCTGTTTCAATGGAGTTTCCAAATCTCCTTGAGATTGACAGTGTATGGTTATCAGTGATTTTGTAGTTAAAATTTATAAAGGTAGCTACTAAAACCACATAGATTATTATATGTATTATTATTAGAAGCTGATCAAGATTTGCCCATCGTTTTTAATAATGCATTGTTACAAAAATGTCCAATCCCATCTCAAGAGTTAATACTCAAGCAGTACTTCTTCTGATTTCATCAACTGTGTTTTCTTGATGAGTTTTGATTAAAGAACTTGGAGATTAACTTCAGTGATTGCAAGTGTGGAAGTATTACAGAAGTATTTTCTGCTTTTCTGGCCTCATCCCTCTTGTACCTTGATAGGGTATGCATGCGTTAATATTGCAGCTGTGATCTATCTTTTGTAATTATTTGGAATTAAATGAAGTTTGCTGTGAATGGAAGCCATCCATGGAATTGCCAAGTACAGTGTAATCTCCTTCAGAGGATGATTAGACTAAAAGCACAGTTTTACTGTCTGCCCATTTCTTGCTGCTGTTCTTCACTTCTTTCTTTTTCATTGCCAGTAAAGCTCAGAGTCTCAACATCTTGCTAGTCTAAATTCCTACCTTCAACCATGTCCTGGATAGAGATTTAGTTGTGTCTAAGGCCATTGGCAAAGAGCATTAGTACCTAACTGAAAACTTGTGCCTTTCTCCACATACTTCATGTTGCCCCTTCCCTTATGGGAGTGCTGGAGGGATGCAGCCACAACCTCCTCTAGGCTCTCTTATCCCTGAAATACCCTGATGATAGTGCTTTTCTGTGTAGCTTGTGATTTTTGCCTGTACTCCTCTACTGTACTGTAAGATCTGTACAAGAACCTTCTCTGCTGCAATTTCTAACATGCAGGGCAGTCTCTTTTCATTGAAATGCCTTCCTGGCACTGCTTTTTATTCCAAATCTCATTTGAAAGTGTCTTTTATTACCTGTTTAATTTCCTTTTTTTCTTTCTCCCTCTCACCCCCTTTTGCTGCTATTATGCTGACTTTGTAACTCTATTATTTAAGAGTGAAGAGCATTTTAGGTAGAATTTTATGAAAGACATTCTTTGACATGCCTATAAAAAATGCAACTTCCAAACAAGACTTGTAATCTTTGTTATGTTGTATCACATACCCTGCATCTAGATTTAAATTAAGACTGTGAACATCAAAATGAACAGGAAGCAGAAAGTGCCAGAGGGAAAGAATGGAAACCCAGCATTGAGAGGAAAGTGTGAAGTTTATAATGAAAGCAAAACTTTATCCCTGTAAGCATACTTGTTATTCCTCCTCTGGCTTTGCCCAATTTAATAAAATCTTGGAGAACTTTCAACCCTGCACAACTCCTGATTTTTAATGAAAACTGATGAAAGAGATTAGCAATCTATGCACTTGTAATCTCTTTCATAAAGTGAATAGTTTTCTACATATCAGAAACTGCTCCTGCATAAAAATGCCTATGAAAGGCAATTTTTAAAGAAATCCTCATAACGTTTATTCTTGTTTTATTGGATGTGAAGCTGCTAAATCTAATACTCTGGATGTCCTTGGATTCATGTTTACACCGGAAAACATAGATTGTTGAGGTGCCTATCTTCATTTTCTGACTGATGTTGACTTGCTGTGGGCAAGTCACTGTCATGTCCCCCTGCTATGAGAAAAGCATTACCTCTCCGTGCTTTGTAGTTTGTGTCTTTATAGCACTGAGGTACAACTTGGTTATCACAGAGCACACTGTGGTCAGGGATACTCAGGTCTGTGAAGAACTTTGAGCTCCACAGATTTCAAATGGGTCCATGGTACAAAGCTACTAATGTTACTTTTGCAAATGCCTTCAACGGTTTGAAGAGGACAAGGAAGTCAGATTCTGGTGTAGTCAGCAGTAAACGTGTATAAAGGTGTTTTCCCCACTTGCAGATTGGGAAAAGTAGTGTTTGTTTATCCTTGCTGCCCTATCAGTAGTGCTTAGTGATGTCCCAGGGGAAAGCCCTGGCCCTGTGCAGTGCCTGCACATGCGGTCC
>NW_010198825.1:0-720 GCF_000695765.1 Mesitornis unicolor | reverse complement strand
CTGCTGAAACTTCCCTGATGCACCCTGGGCTCTGCAGAGCCCTCAGACACCTCACTCCTGTCCTGTCCTTGATGCTGTGAAACTCCAAGGCCGCCTCCCTTTGCTGTGGGTGGCACAGCAGCCCTGGCTGTCCCTGTGCTCTTACACACATTGCAGCTACTTGCAGCAGGGCTTTGCCTTAGCTGGAGTACAGCAAATCTGCACATGTGCTGAAAAGCATCTGAGATGCGGCTCCTGCAGCAGCCTGGCATTAGAAATGGGCTGTACGCAGCATTTCCGGCCTCCCTATTTCCAGTTCTGTTACTTCCGACAGCTCCAATGTCTCAAAGGCTGCTGCAATGTGAAGGTGGCTGTTTCCTGACAGTTTCCCAATAGGTACAGCAAATTTCTCACTTTTGTGAAATCTTACTGTGGTTGTAGGCTTAAAAATACATGTTGAGTCAACTAATTTTAGTGTAGGCTGAGCTCCTGCGATGTCTCCATGAGGTACAGCTCTGTATGGGCATTCAAACTTGGCTATTTGTGGAGGGCTTCTGCACATGAAGGCTATTGCAGAGGCAAGGTTTCCTCGGGAAGCATGACCTCCCAGATGAATCGTCTCCAGTAATTGTCTGCTTGTTGCTGCCATTGACACCTTGAGCCCCCAGAAGGCTGGAGGTGACTTCCCAGTGCAAGAGGCACAGCAGGCGTGGGTAGCAGTCAGGGACTGCTTCTATGAAG
>NW_010198824.1:23122-40547 GCF_000695765.1 Mesitornis unicolor | reverse complement strand
AATCCCTAACGTTCTGTGATTCTGTTTATTCTGTGATTCTGTATGTATACACACACATGCATGCACACTTACACAAATATATATTAAATATAATCTTTTAACCCTTTTTGTGTCCATTTGGGGTGAAATAAAAAAATAAGTGACAAAGAGCTCTCTTTGAGAAGAAAACCCATCTTCTCTATCTATTCAGTACTTTTAGACATGGACTTTAAAACATTTTGGGGCAGATGTCAAAAATTTCTTAAGTGTTAAGAAGTTAGAGAAGTTATTTCTAGAGCTCAGTCTGTAACCCTGTTTCAAGAGAGTAATATAATCATCACTGGAACTTGAAATTTATCATCATCAGGAAATTTACTTGTTTTGAATTGTGTCTTTTTCCTAAATCAGAATTAACGTGGGTCCTATAGGAAAGCTGGGAAGAGACTTTTTATAAGGACCGGTAGTGATAGAACAAGAGGTAGTGGCTTTAAGCTGGAAGAGGGTAGATTTAGACTGGATATTAGGAGGAAATTCTTCACTGTGAGTGTGGTGTGACACTGGACCAGGTTGCCCAGGGAAGCTGTGGCTGCCCCCTTCCTGGCACTGTTCAAGGCCAGGTTGGACAGGGTTTTGAGCAGCCTGGGCTGGTGGGAGGTGTCCCCCCCCATGGCAGGGGGTTGGACTGGATGAGCTTTAAGGTCCTTTCCAACCCAAACCTTTCTATGATTATCCACAAAATTAAAAGTTCTGACAAAAAAAAATCAATATGACCTTATTAAATCATTTAATTCTGATAAAGCAAGGTGCTTCATTTTGACCATATGTTTTAAATCTAATGATACAATGCTTCACAGAAATAATATTAACCAAGTTTTTGGTGAAAATAGCAATGAACTGCTGTTGGTGCAGTGTTTCATTTTGAAAATCAGCATTTCTGACAGAAAATTGTTCCATCATAAAAAAGATCTCTTTGCTTTAATGTAATTACTGCTCAGAAGTTGATTTCTTTTGAACAAAATGGGATTGATTATGTGAGTAACATTTCATTATATTAATCAGATTTTCTAGGCAGATCCATAACCTCCCTGTTTATACCCATCCTTTGACTTCTCTGTTCACTAGAGATTGCACTGTTTATGACAAACTTTTTAAAGCCTAAATCATATTTAATGCTTAAATCATCTTTAATGCCTCAAGCATCTTTGCAGACCACCATCTGCAATGGCCAAATAGGAACATCCTGCTTTTTTCATGCAATCAAGGCAAGAAGTTCTGGGATTAAGTGCCTCCCTGTGCTAAGCAGGAATACTGGGGCAGCAGCAGACCAGGAAGTAAAGCAGAAGCAATCATCCCTTCAGAAAGCTGTGGTCTGCAGGCTGTTATTTGGATCACTCTGCTTTTTAATACTAATTGACCAACAAGTAATAAGATGTCACAATCGCCTCACTTTTAGCCATGTTCTGAAGTGGCTTGAAAATACTTAAGAATAGTCAAGAGTTGATAAGAATTTGCAAAGAACCTTGTGTTGCTAAAATTTGGTCTGAACAGATTTTTTTTCCTTTTTTTTTTTTCAGGGGGAGTGAGGATATGGATAATGGAATAAAGCAGTCTTTTCATTTATATGATAATAACATGTCTTTCATAGACAGTGACAGGCCTACAATAGAATGTTATTAGGTAACCTTCTGTCTATAGAGATGCTTTGAATACAATTCTTTTCCAGCATTATTAAGTTACTGCCTTTGTTAAGCAACGAGTTTTGGTCAGTCCCACAAAACATGTCTCAAATAAGGTGCAGCTGCACAATAGAACATTTTCTGTAAAGCTGAACCATGAAATAGTGCATTTTCATATTTAAAATAAGGATGATCATTAATCGCCTTAATGCTTTACCCAGGCATGGGGGGGGGGGGGAAGGCAACTTTTAAGGACATTAATAATAGTTCTTTTATTCTTCAAAGTAAATTCAGAAGATAAGATTATTTTCACTTGGTTCTAGCTACCTGACTGTTAAACTTTTAGTTTAAGCTGTCATCCAAAAACTTTGTGTGTCAGTGGAAAGTGACACCTAGAGATGGTGATTCATCTCATCTATCTAGACAGCAATCTTAGGATGAGATGAATCACACCCAGAGCTTCCAGTATCTCACCACCGACTATGGTGAGACTGAGCATCCAGTTTTGACTGGATACATAAGGCTGTTATAGGTACATGAGATAAATCCCACTTCTAGTGTGATGGAAGACAATAATGAATTCTTTGAGTTCCTTATTAATACTACTTATTTTAATTCAAACTTTGACCTTCTGGTGGAGGAAAAAACTTTTCTGAGATCTTGCAACAAGGATCAGAACACTGAATTTTGGTGACGGATGCTATAACCAGAAATGACCACTGCAAGATGTTTGCTCAGCATTTTGTTTCCTATTGACACCTATACATGCAAGTTTTTTGGTCACTACTTAATTTATGTTGCTGGAGAGGGATCTCTTCTTCTTATAAAGCTAAACTGTTGATTTTCAAAAATTAATCACTGGAGCACACTATTTCTAGGGACTGTGACAGGCAGCTTTTTCTTAATTGCATAAAGAGTCAAGAGCAATTCAAAAGAATAGCGAAGCAGTTAGCCCTGGAAATATTGTGCAAACATAACTTCTTGTGTGGCTAAAACCAAGTATCAATGAAGTTAGCTAGAATATGCTTCATCATTAAAGTCTTGCTTCAGAAACTGCACAATGACAGCTAAAACTTTTTTTTTTTTTTGAATGCTCAGAAGAGATAAGAAAGCCAGAAGAAGAACAGATGTGTTAGAAGTGTGAAATGGATTAACATCAAAGCCCCCTGGGAAAATCTGAAACATGAAATGAAGGATCCTGAATGACAAGAGCTATTCAGAATGCATTAAAAGCTCTGCAGTGCATTTTGGTGCTGTCTGTGTGAGCAACGCGAGGCCCTGTGTGCTAGGGAGAGATGCCGATAACGAAAGCTCTGTGAACTTCAGGGAAATTCAGTTCATCGCTGAGAACTCACCTTGTGGTACAATTTGAATGATATAGAAAAGGTACCCAAACTACTGATTGCCAATATTTGTTATCCCCAGTGATATGAAATGAACAGATAATTTAAACCTTAGGCTAGGTTATAGGTGAACCAGTAATGATTTAAAAATCAGAAACCATTTTAGTTATATACTCTTTGAGTGTTTAAAGCTCTCTATTAATATTCATCAGTTGACAGATTAGCACAGACAACATATTTTGATATGTTTAGAATCAGAGAAGGTAAGCAAGAAAAAACTGTCAGAAATATCTTTTCAATTTCTTGATTTTTTCATGGATTCTTTGGAAGGAGATTATTTATAGTTTAGGCAAACTTATGTTCATAAATGGTTTTTGAACTAGCAGGCATTGGTATCCATATACTTATTTATGGAAAGTGGCTACCAATATTCAAAATGTGAAGGAGACTGTAGAGGCTACTGCTGAGTTTTTACTTCATCTAAACTCAATGAAAGTCAAAGGAAGCTGGTCAAATAATACAGAAAATATATCAAGATGTAGTCCACACTTTATGGCAGATTGAACTTACTGCAGTTTCAGACTATAAATCTCATACCAGACACTCTGGACAAGTACAAGCCCAGCTAAAATTTACAGAAAAGGGGAGTCTTTCAGCTGGCTACAATGGACTTCTGATGAGGACTCAGAAGAACTTAGAGTGAAAAGCTGGCCAATGTGATTTCCAGCACTTCATAAACTACAAATTGTATTCATTCCTGAATATCTCTCTTGTACAGACATCATCATGACTTGAGTGAAAATCTCAGGCCTTTAAGTTCCATTCGAAGTGGTGTTTTCATCCCAGTGCTGATACAGAGCAAAGGGTGATTTAAGCCAGACAGCTTCCCTGAACAAGGTGCTGCTTTTGTCACCTGCAGGTGTCAGGCCAGGTTGAAAACAAAAAAAAAATCCACCAAAACCAACAAAAAACCTACAAGCAAAAGCAGGATTTCTGGATTTATCACAATCTGAGAAACAGGCCAGTCCTTAGAGATTAGCAACCTTTTGGTGCAAAGGTTTCTGCCTCTATTGAGTTTTGGGACAGGTGCATCAGGGTCTGATACAAGAGAATTTATGAAGCAGGAAGTTCCATAATTTCTTTGCCTTGTCTGGCAGTTAAGTTCATATATTGTCCAAAACATGTTGTGAGCTTTAGAGAATTTCCAGCTTACTTGTATATACTATCAACAAAACCCATTACTCATAGGCTGAGGTACTTCCACTGCATCTGCCATACATACAATTGACTTATTCTTCTGAGCTTCTTTTCTGCTTCTTTTTCTGAAATGGCTAGGGATTAACTTGAAATGACATAACTTTCTTTCACTCTGTACTGGTAAAGCTTTTAAAAATATAACCAAAGGACAATTCATTTTGATGCTTTTAAAGTAAAATAACATTCTCCAGACTGAAAGTTTTGTAGTTAGAAGAATCTATTCTAACAGAATCTATTAGTTTGTAAATCAATGTCCCCTGTTGATTAATTTCCTAATAAAAAGTGCATATGTCTTTACACTCTGTTCTATCGAGTTCAGTTGTATTATTGGACTAAACAACATGATTCTTCCACTCTTATTTATGTTCACACAAATAATCTCATTATATGTTCAACATAGCAGCTGTTAAAATGAATATTCTCAGAATGTGTATTCCAGCACAGAAAGTTTTTGGCAGACTGAAGTTAAAATTTTAAATAGCATGTGGAAGAGTTGGACACACAGGGAGTGGTTGATCTTACTTAATTTTAGAGTTATATGGCTGAACAAGTCATCTTTGCCTCCCTTTATAGTCAACAGAGAAAAATAAGCTGTACAAGAGAACCATTTGCCTGACATTTTAAGGATCTATTTAAGCGTGAAATGAATCACAGCCTAGAATCTTTTATTTCTATCCAGTAACTACACAGGGAGTGGCTAGTTTAGCTGTAGGCACCTAAAATTTTGATGATAGGCTTTTAAAAACTTGTCCTTGTATCCATCACTTCTAATGGAATTAAGCATTACGATGCCTACAATATAAAACAGATATGCTATCTCTGTTAGAAAAAAAGATGTTCTTTTGGACTAAAAGACTCCCCCAAATGATGATTTTTGAAGCACTGAGATAGAAGGTTCAGTTTACTGAAATACAAGTGGAAGGCTGAGTTAAACAATGATAAGAAGTCCTCAAAATTATTCTCTATATAAGTTCGCATGTAGTTGGCACATTTTCTTCCAAACACTGAGAGTTACAGCTATGGGTGTATCTAAGTGCCTCACCATCTTGTTGAAGATGAAACTTTCTCTGTTGTCTTTACAAATCCATTCTCTGCAGCTGTACTTAAGTTTGTGATAGCCAAAATAAATACACTAGAGATGTGAAATTTTTAGAAACTATAACTTTGCATTGTACTTCATATAATACAATTTCAGTTGGGCTTAAACTCATGCCAGAGTATAAAAGACTTCAGCTTACATATTGTGAGACACCTTGTAGGCTAAAGAATAATTCAAATACCCATAATGGTTTGCAGGTACAGTCCAAGATTTTCAAATTAACTATTTAATCTCATGAGATCACTTTGTAGCTGCTGTTGTAAGAGCTATTTCAGATTCAGCTCTTTCTGGAAATCTGGATGGACAAAGATGTCACGACAAATCTGGATGGACTTAGTTGTGCAATGGCAAAGGCATTAGCTATTTTTGAAAATCCAAATCCAACTTTTTCAATACAGCAGTGAAACAGAGAAAACATAACAGAATTAATGCAGTTTTTGCACATACTGGGTAAATTATAAAATAATTAGTCATGTTTCAGTTTAAATAACATGAAAAAACTCCTTTAATTAAGATTCTTAATTAATAGTTGAAAGATTAATCAATCAATAATTATAACTATCATTATAGGGTGTAATTGTGCTTAATTGGAGGGGCTGATTAATGATCAGAATAAACCTTTCAAATTCTCACACTTGAAAATGGTGGGAAGTGATGGATTCTAGCCCATGGAGTTAAAAAGGAATCCAAGGATCACAGAAGATACATGTTCAGCTGCTTGGCCACGAATTGAAAGCAAGTGACTGAAGTGCACAAAATTTTCCATTGTTAGACACTGTTGTATTACTAATGTATGTGTTGTTTCTATTAGTGAGCAAAATATGCCTCAGAAGATCATAAGTAATACCTTTCCTGGAAATGACAAGCCTTGTTTTCTTCATCCAAAATGTAAACTTTGCACGTATAAGTACAATTCTGCACACCTCTGTTTGGATCTTATGTAGTCCTATAGGTCCCTAACATTTTTCTTACAGTTCAAGAACTTTGAGTCATAACTTTGAGTAGGACAACAGCTGCCCCATAATAACTGTGTTAGGTGTGCTGTACCATTTATAGTTGTGTAATGCATTCCAGCTGTCTCCCATGTCTATGGGTCTTCAGAGTTAAAGCTGTCCTCAGCTCAGATATTCAATAGTCTTGTTCTGGCAGAAGATAGCACAAGTATTCAGGAAAAATAAATGGAATCAGGCAAGATTTAAAACAAATTTTAAAAGCTGCAACTTTATTTTTAAAATTTGTTTCATGCATTCAGTAGCCTATAGATTAATGTAGATATAGATTAAGGCAGTCTCTGGAGTGGCTGTCTTCAGCCCAGGGTGTAGTGGGTCCAGTCTTTGACAGAGTCATTTCAGTCTCACACTATTCCCAGGAATGTCTATAACAGTGTGTGATCTGCTCATTGTGATGGAACATGTGGGCAGCAGCACCGATGGACTTTGGTTAATGCATCCTAGTGACTGAGGACTTGTCACCCAGCGAAGAGACTTGCACTCTGGTTCTTGCACTAGTGGCACTGTCTGATCTTTTTTTTTTCCTGAACAATGTTTAATGCCACTGCTTCTCCCAGTCTAGCACCACTGAGTTAATCTGCTTAGTCATTTGGGTATGAAGAAAAAAAAGTGGAAACAGGAAAATTGAAACTATTAAGTGAGGCTTTAACTATATGCTTTATTTCCCCTTTAGCTATAGAAAAAAACTCTAGAGAGAATACTGTACTTTAACACACTGGAACACTGTGTTAAAGATAGTAATAAATGTTCTTTGGAACAGAAAAGCAAAAAACATCCTTACAGAATTTAGCTGAGAAGGGCTAGGATTGCTGTTGTTGTTGATTTGCTCCCTTTCAGGGAAAACGAGGCAAATGTGTAAAACAGGTGAGTGGGGAAAGAAAAAAAAAGGGTATAAGCAGAAAAACACAGCAAACCTACAAGATTCAGCTTCTTTTTCTGATGCTGAATCTTCTTTCCAACCTGGAGAAACACAGTCACGGCACACATTGCTATTACCTCTCCAAGACCTTGTACTTGTGTTAGGCTGCTTAAGATGTTGCTTTAGCTGCCTTTTCGGTCACTAGATCACAGCAGTGTTGTGAAATAAATTATCTTGTCTGGCTAACCCAGACTGTTATTAAACAGGAGACTAAAGCTCTCTCTTTCATATGAGAGAAAAAGTAAGGGAGGAAAGGAGTAGGACAAAGAAATTAGGGAGCAGAAGCAGAAAATCAGCTTGTGTATTGCATGCATCTGGGACTTAGTTGCAACTGCTGATGGACTGTTCTCTGAGCGTTTTTTCCTGACCCAGTTTGGAGAGATTTTCTCTCAAAGGAAGCAAAGTGATGTCATAACAAATCTCTGAGTCCCAGAAGTGGGGGTTGCCTCTTTAGTGCAGTCTAGAGAAAGCGTGTGTTGCAGATACTTGCTCTTTGTCTGCTGTGGGGTGAGATGAAACACTTCAACCTTCAGGACCATTACTCTGGCACCTTTCAAGAGCGCAACATTCATCAAACGTCTTTTTGAAAGCTCTCAGCATATTTGCAGTACAAGGTGGGTTTCATTATAATGATTTTGAAATCGTGATACGGTTACTCATCCAGCAACACGTAGTCAAAGTTAACCTTCCTTTGGCAAAGATAATTGGATTAGACCCTTACAGCTTGATCTTGCAAAGCACTAAGAACTTGGGTGATAACTGAGCAAAAGATTTAATCGGTAGCTCAAATTTAATCATGGTCCTGTGGATTTCAGTGAAAGGATGCAAATTTACTGTAGCTCAGAGACTGGTATTCTTTATACAAGAAAACAATATAAATCTTGTTCTTCATTACAATGCACAGCTATGCAAAAACAAGAACTTCATAGAAATAGCTGAAAATAAAAGTTTTACAATCTGACTCAAAGCCACATCATTAGTCAATACTTACATGGTAATATCAGTATTGGAAATAGGTACTTAGGTCAAGTGGCACAAAATGGCTTGTCTCCATAATTTCAAATTATTTTAGCCTCCAAAAATGAGTGATAACAACTAAACTGCTAAATGGCAATGTCTCTAGTACTTAAATAGTCCTGAATAGCCCCAGGAATTCTGAGAAGGAGCAATGTTTCCCTGAATTAAGCGTAGCAGAGACTCTTTCATAGTATTTGAGCTCTGATACCTGGGCATATTCCTGAACACAGATTAATTCATTATGAAAATACTGCACTGGGTAAGACAAGTCAGATAACTGCTGAGAAGAGGAACTCAGAAATCAAGGATATACCTCAGACTGGACTGGAATAATCTTCACTGTTATGAACTCCAGAATTGATGAGAACTATTATTTTGTGCATCAGCCCTTTGTGAATCTCAGAGACAGTGTCCTTACGGCATACCGCAAGACAAGATGTTCAGAGCTGCAGCCCAGGTCACAGTGAAATTCAAGAACTTTCTAAATCTGGAAGATTATTAAACCTAGCTACATGTGTGACAAGCTGGAAAACAGAAGGAGATGATGCAGTGAGACATACCTCCTTGCACTGTCCTGTCTGGGAAGTTCTGGATGAAGCTGTTAGAATTCATTTCTAATGGTCTTGCTGAAGTAGTATTCTTACTGGTTCAAGGCACCTGTGTGATTTCACAGAATCACAGAATGTTAGGAGTTGGAAGGGACCTCGAAAGATCATCCAGTCCAATCTCCCTGCCAGAGCAGGATCACCTAGACTAGGTCACACAGGAACATGTCCAGGCGGGTTTTGAATGTCTGCAGAGAAGGAGACTCCACAACCTCTCTGGACAGCCTGTTCCAGTGCTTTGTCACCCTCACAGTAAAAAAGTGTTTCCTCATGTTCAGATTGAATCTCCTATGCTCCAGCTTGCACCCATTGCCCCTTGTCCTGTCATTGGACATCAGAAAAAAGAGCCTGGCTCCTTCCTCCTGACACTCGCCCTTTACATATTTTTAAGCATGAATGAGGTCACCCCTCAGTCTCCTCTTCTCTAAGCTAAAGAGACCCAGCTCCCTCAGCTGCTCCTCATAAGGGAGATGCTCCACTCCCTCCATCATCTTTGTGGCTCTGCACAGGACTCTTTCAAGAAATTCCCTGTCCTTGAACTGAGGGGCCCAGAATTGAACACAATATTCCAAATGTGGTCTCACCAGGGTAGACCATGATGCTGGATCGGCAGTGCTAAACGAGACAGACTATTTAAAGCAATACCTTATCTGCCTGCTTCCAACCCCATTTCTGAGGTGTGTTTCTCAAGACAGTATTCAAATAAAAATAGGCCTTTGGACCACGGGAATTTTGTCCAATGGCCATATTCAGGGATGTAAGCAAACATCCTTCATTTGAATTCCTCATGGCTTATCTTGACAACAATATTCTTAACATCAGTCCTTTACTCCTTGTGTCTGAAGTGGTGAAACTGGACAGAAACTTACATCCATATTCTGGATTTAATACAAAATCACGGAACGTAAAAAAGGAAAACAAAGCATTGCTTTGAATTAGTCATAGAGGTTCCTGGTTTCTGTTAGGTTCTTGTATGAAAGAGGTCCACCATCATTATTTTATGAGAAGCTCAATCCAGTAGGTACACTGATGAGCTAGCCAAAAGAAAACAAATGTTTTGAATCCCATTGGGAATGTTGGCTTGAAATACATTCTGGACAACTCCATATTTAGGTTATATTATGGCAGAAATACATGTATCAAGGGAAATTTAGTAAAAAAAAAGCTAAGAATCCATGAAATATACAGATCATTCCAAGAGCAGATGGCCACGAGTCAGACTATATGTGATGCAGGCTAAGTGCCAGTCAGTACAACGTCTAAATCCTTTTCTGCCTTTGCCTTTTACTCTCTTTGGTGTTCAGTTCTCCATCTGTAAAATGAGAATAACTACCTATATTCTTTCATCTTTTGTTTATTAAGAAAAAAAGTCACACAGAACAGTGCTATGTTTTGCTGCATCTTATAAATGAAGTGCTGATCCCTACTGGGGCCCCTGGGCACTGCTGCTGTATAAATAAATTCATAGCTATGGTTGTCACAGAGGGAGAATATTGACTGCAGGTGAGAAATAGGTAGCCAAAGCAGATTAACTCTTTAAGCAGCAAGGATCCTGTTTTCCAGTCCTTTGTAAGAAGGAAAAAGTACAGAGAAAAAGCAAAAATATATGACACATAAGATGAATCCTTTCTAAAGGGAATGGTTTTGAAGATTTCACCACGATGCATCAGCAGCCTGTCTGCAAGCATCAAATTTTTTTGCCTCCTTTACACATTTTTTAGCAAATTTCATGCCAGTGAAAGATGCAGGATTGACATTCTTAAATCTCCCTTTTATCCATAGAAAAGATAAAGCATAGTCAGAAAATATGCAGGTTTGCTCAGATTTTCAGGGAAACATGCCTTCATTTGACCTGAAGGTACACCTCTACAGGAGGGAAAAGCAGCGTAGTCACCATTCTCATTTCAGCCTTGGCCTTGATGCTGCGACTATTATCCTGAGAGTTGAGTGGGATACTTTGGTTTCAGTATGATATGGGCACCTGTTCTCTCTGCTGATGCTATCCAACTCATTTCACATGGGCCAATGTAGAGCCTTCTGAAAACCTCCTTCGGTCACTTCCAACCAGAACACAGTTGCAAGTTCATCACAGCCTGAAATAGTAAATCCTAATTTAGGGGGCTACACAGAACAGTGCTGGTACCCAAAGCTATCCAGCAATCCATAAGGCTGCTGCCTTGCCCCAACATGCCTCTGTGAGATATTTTCTAAGGGGCACAGATGAAATTTGGTTTTTTGTGAAGGCCAACAGCTCTCACTGCTGTCAGTGTAATATGGTCACTAAATTCCCAAAGACAATATTACTGCAAATCACCTCAAATGTGCTGCAGGCGGTAGAATGATCCCATAATCAAAGAGCTAGGTCTTTGAGGACAAGTTTAATTACTTTAATCTATACAGCCTGGAAAACATAATGGTTAATGGGGTAATCTACTGAAGTATGTGGAATTTTAAATAGTATAGACTATGCCACTGTATGACACTACTCTCAGCACAGCAGAGATGATAAAACCAAGAGCATAAATGGTGACTGAAGAAAGCCTTAGATGTTCATAAATCATTAATTGATAAAATGTACTCTTGTGTAACTAAGTAGAATTTTATGTTGCAGGTAGAATAAACTGATTACATGATACTATAGTGCTCAGTGGAATTATGGAATGTGCTTCATTCATTCACTCTAATTGCTGCATATTTGTATACAAATGGCTGAAACGGTTCTATCAGGTTAGTTTATCTGTAGTCTATAAAACTGCAAGAAATCCTGCCCTTTGAGCCCACAGATGAAAGCCATGATATTTTCCCAGCATGGGGGTCCATGCTCCTGGAAAAGCTGAACATCAGCAGATACATAGAGGTTGATGTTCTCAATGCATCTGGCCGTTAAAGATTTCAAAGCGCTTTTCTTATGGGTAGAGTTGTTAACCCCTCTGTCCTGGCTGGACTCCAACCTGGGTAACAAGTCACCTGGACCAGATGCTGAGGGAACTTAAGGAAGAAGTGGTTGGGCTGCTAACAGAAATGTACAATCTCTGATTAACATCATCCAGTGGAGAGATTTTATCTGTCTTTTAAAAAGACATTAGGGATGATCCTGGGAATTACACACCAGTGAGCCTTACTTCAGCAAATGGAGTGCAATGGTAATTAAATGTAGGATTATAAAAAATCCTAGATAAGTGTGATATGTTACAGACAAAGAAATGTATGTTGTGTAAAGGAAAATCAAGCTTCTTTAATTTACTAGAATTCTTTGAAAGTGTCAAATAAATACGGGATAAAGGAGAACTGGCAGACATAATCTATTAGGACTTTCAAGAAGCTTTTGAGAAATTCTCTCACAATAGGCTGTTAAGGAAACTAAGCCATCATGGAATACGAAGGAAAACATATTACAATGGTGCAAAGACTGACTAAGAAACAGAATGCAAAGAAGGGGAGAAATGCTTCATTTCAAGCAGGACTTGGCAGGAACACTTGATATGTGCTGAGTTTTTATTGTTTTGTTGTGCTTTTGTTCCTGTCTTTTTTAATTTTGTTATTATTAGTTGCTAATTGAGGAAATATTGTTGAATTTATTTGTGGCATGAAATTGAAATTACCCACTCATGTTAAGTTGGAGATGAAAAAATGCTTACATTTCAACAAAGTTAGGGTAGATTTTTAAAAAGGCGATTAGTCAAGTATTGGCTTCTGGAACCAAATGCTGTGATAATGCACTATGGGCACATCTGCAGTAGCCACGGTGTTCTAGGTCCTTTTCCAGTTAAAGGCTACCTGTTGATAGCAGTAGATGGTGTTAAGTGACTTAGATGGACCTATTCAAGTTTCTGATTTGCTGAAGTGAGACAGTCTAGGTTTGGGTGCTAGGCTGGGAGATGTTAAGACTCTTGGCAGAGCTGTGGGGTGCCAGCAAGCCATAACTCTTCACCGGATTATATTTACAGGGTATGTTCCCCCTCCACATCCCATCTCTTTGGTTTTAACAACCAGTTGAAAGACCACATTTTTAAAGATGTGGATTAATCTTGTAAGAGGTGTCATCGATTGTTGAATTCAGATCGCATTGCTTCTTCCAAGGCTCTTTCCAGCACTTTGCAGAGCAGGACTCTGTTTTGTGAGGCTGCAGCTACCTTTGCTTTCTCGTGCTATGTGCCTACCCTGCGTGTTCCCTATCTGTGCATTTGTAAGGCAGTTCTTGCAAAATGAAAGTCTACAGAGAACAGGAATAGAAGGGTGACATGGTCTCTGTCACTCCAAACAGAAAGTGTTCCAGTGATCTTTTTTTTCACACCTTGTAGAATTTCAATTTTCCCTTTAAAACATGGATTAAACAACGTTGCCAAAAACATATGCTTCTGTGTCAAACATTTCACTTATTCAGGAATCTAGAGGCAGCTGGAGAGTTCTCACTGCCAAAGTAACTTCAACAATTGTCTCTTTCACTTTTAATTGGAAACATGTTCGTTTCAGGCATAGGTGTGGATAACCAATATGTGGCAGTGTTAATTTCCCTCGCTATTCAGTGTACATGTGTCCTAAGTGGCCAGTCTTAAATAGCTTGAGGAAAATTATCTGAATTTATTGCCAAAGTGTCCTGTGCTCCTGCAAGTCCATGATTTGCCATGGCACAGATTTCATCTGCTGATTAAAGATGGGATTGGAGAGCACGAGATAAGACATCACCAGTCTCTTGCTTCCTGTAAGACCCATATATGAGTTACACGGATGAGTTACTGAAGCTGAGGGCCTTCCTATTACATTAGCTTTAACCACCATGGCTCCAGAATTGTTGTTTGTGGATATTTCCCCTGGGTTTTATCTGTAGTGTCAATTACCTTCCTCATACTACAGTGCTCCAGCCAGTCTAGCTACAATCCTTTCTGTGCCAGTCACACTCTAGTTCACTGTGTTTAAGGAATCTCCTCACATTCCCCCCTTCCCATTCGTTTTTCGGATGTGGTGGATGACAGAATTTCCAGTAGGACCTTACTTGAAGGAAAAAGTCAACAGCTCAAATCTCATAATTTTTCACATATTTTTTTTAAATCCCAACCTCAGTTTCTGTAGAGATGGTTGTGGCACTCCTTCCCCAAGCTCTCTTCCTTTATACCATTTGCAACAGCTGAGTTTGCTTTGAACCTCATGTGTGCTTGTGTTCCAGGAAACAAATTGGAGGAAAATTCTATAACTGTAATATCAAAAACAGCCTGTATCAGGTATTTCAAAGGAAAAGGGAACAGAAACAAGAAAACAAAATTCAACACACACTAATAGGCTAATTTTTTAATGAAAAACACATCCACCCTGCCTTTGAAATGAAGGAGGTGGATAAAACCTGCAGATAGAAGGTGAAGCAAGACCCACTCTGAGGGTGCCATAGGACTGAGTGCTTGGTTCTCTGCATTGAATTACAGGTGCCTCATCACCCAGAATATCATTACCAGATGTCTGTGGCAGGGCTGGGGTAATACCTCTGAGAAACATGTCATATATTGACTTACACAAGGGACTCAAAACTTGACTTTTCCTATTTCATGATAAGCTGTCACATCAGATGGTGGCATTATCCCACTATCCCCTTTAATGTTGGATTGCTATAGCACTCTAGAAATACATATCCACTTTTTTATCCTTCTTTTAAGTTCCATCTCATCCTATCTTTTGTCTGCTGCTTCTGCACCAAGTTTTACTTCCCTGCATGTTTTTAGGTGCATTTCTAGTGCCTCCAAGTATGTGTATGAATGCACGAGAATATAGGTATGTAGATTTGAGACTGAGGGGATGGATCCTGACTGTGTTCTGTGCACAAAGAAAACTGGATAATGTACTGTTATTTTTGTATGTTATACTCAATGTGTGATGAGCGCGTTACAGATATGTAAACATATGTACACAAACATGTTCTAATCAAAATTGGTTTATGACGATGCTTGGGAGAAAGACAAGGTAGCAGAAATTTATGCAGGGAGAATGGAGGGCAAGGAAGTATGAAGAGCAAATTGTATTGGGGTGTACAGTTCTTTGTATCCTTAATGGAGAGATTTATTTGTGTTACAAGGCCTGAAATTGCTTGTGAACAGGTGCTCAGAAATACCCCTCTGTGCCCTCAACATATACAGATAATGCACATATTGTTGTTGCCAGTTAAATTCCTTTTTAAAGCTAGGATAAGTTTGCTAATGAATATTCTGCTGATCTGTTTCTTTTTGTGCTTAAGAAAACTCAGCGCACGACAGCATCCAATATCTCCGATATCTGCCACCCTTCATCCGGACACATACCCTGAAGCCAGGAGGGATCCGGCTCTGGCAGTGCTGGGTGAGGGAACGAGGGATGTTGCCATCTAGTGGGTATTTATCAGGGACAAAAACAGACTCCCTACCCACGGCCACTACAAAAACCCTGCCTCAAATCAGCGAGTGTGGAGACACACATCTGAGGGAAATGGAAAAGGGAAAACTGCCTCTCAGATTGGTTTTCCGGGGGAGTACATGGAGCATTTGTCTGCTCGCTCAGCCTCACTCAGATCCTATGTCGGCGTGACAGGATGCTTTGTGAGACAGGGATACTCTGCTAAAAAACTCTGAAACCTTCTTTGCTCCTGTGTTAGGGGCCAGGACCCCCGACATGTTTCCTCTTTGTTATGCTGGGGCAGGAGTGCCCACACACTGCTGCAAAAATGGTGAAGGATGAAATTCATCCTTCCCCAGCATCAAAATTCCTGCTCCTTTCTCTGCAGCCGGGCCAGGCAGGCACCTTTTCTATTGTTCCAGCTGATCACTAAAGCTTCAGTCGAAAGGGGACTTTAGCCACTAGTATTAAAATAAAGAAGGGTTATTCATATACAAGCAGCTGGCACAATCTTATCTGTCAGCCCCACGGAAATGAGGAATTAAATAGTAATAATAATCATCATAATAAAATTAGCCCTTTCTTTCTTTAGAAACCTTCATTTGCCGCCGTTGCGCTGGAAGCGGCGGCGCGGCCGCGAGATACCAGGCCCCGGGAGCGCTCAGCGGGGCAACACCCTCCCGCTCCAATCTGCTCCGTATTAACGAGTTGCTTGACTGGGATGTGATGCTGGCCGAGCAGCAGCTGCTTGGAGCGCGCCGTTACGGAGAATTAGCTGAAAGTTTATTCTTAGCTCTTCCTCTCAGCTCCAGCAACATGTTCAACAGCTTGTGCATTTTGTAATGCCTCCTTTCATCGCCATGGCAACCGTTAAAACTTAAGGTGTGTACGACTTGCACGCTCTTAATGCTGCAGGCTGCTGGCAAAATGAAACCCTGGGTCTGTGCAGCTTCTCGTAGCTGTTGATTCAAAGGGCCACAGTCTGCCGGGAAGGTAACTGAGAACATGTGTTTGCAAAGTACTTTAGGCGCAAGGATGGGATTCAGTCTTTAAGAGAGACTGTGAATCTGATTTTTCTATCTAACTAGTAATTTGAGCTGGGGTAGAGGAACTAACGCTTCTGGCTGAGTTGCTTCTCCTCTTTCACATTGTCCTGAACCGGCTTTGGCAGGGACCGTATGTATTGCTGCCCCATAAAATGCACCCTCAAATAGTTCTCAAGCAGTAGGGTAATGGTGAGGGCAATAAGAGCTGCACGATCACAGGTAGATCGATAGGGTGTAACTTGGTGCTGAGAAACTACCGGCTTCTACCAAATGGCAGATTAAGGAGCCATTTCCACCCTGAAAGAACTTGCTTTTATACCGGAGTTACTCACTACAAGTGATTACTCACTACAGTCTGATTTCCCATTCAGCTGGTGGCTGTATGAGTCTATCACTAAAATTATAAAAAAGTGGGGGTAGTTTAAATGTGGGCTGCTTGGAGGCTGAACCCTCAAAATGTCACATGGGTAAAGTGTCACTGAACCCTTGTATAGCTTTATATCTCTACCGTGGGTATATCCAGCTCAAGTTTGTCTGAAGGAGTTGCATCAGCCTAGGGCTGTTGCCTGCAAAAGCAGACCCTGCTTCACACTGAAATCTTTCACAGTGAAGGCATTTTTCCTATCTACAAAACAACTTTGCTGTGAAACAAATTCTGCAGCCACTAATAACTGTCCCTATGGAGAAATCCTACAGAATGGAAAAGATTTGAAACCTATAGGGGTTTATAGAAATTAAATTGGTTTCTATAGAAATTACTCTAAATAGCCACTTAATTTAATAAAGGATGCTACTCCTTCTGTAGAATTTTCACGTCAGATGATAAATCTGAAGGGAGAATTATATCCCTGCAAATAGAATTGTTCAGATTGGTTTAAAAATCCTATAGAAAACTTATTCCTCTGTCTTAATTTTGCTAAGACTTTTTGTTTGCACTGGTGGCTTGAAATGGTAAATCTCAAAGCATTTCACAGAGAAAGAGCACAACTGTCTGGAGATCATGCAGCCCACCTAGTGCCACTTCCCATGTCTGGGAAAATAAATCCATGTAGTCCTGCACTCTGAAGTCACCTTTTCAGACAGGATGTTTGTAGCATTTGAAGCTGTTCATTTCTGTTTT
>NW_010198824.1:21253-23106 GCF_000695765.1 Mesitornis unicolor | reverse complement strand
ACAAAAAGTCCCGAACACCTCCCCTTTCTCCCTCTCCTTCCAAATACCTAATCTTCCCAGAAACAGGGGACTGTGAGTCATTTTAAGCTGTTTCTTCAACATGACTTCAGCTCAGTGGTGTGCCCTACAACCTGCAGAGATTTGGAGCTGATTAGGTTACAGTTGCAAAATGAATCCTTTTATTTTTATGCATTCATCAGATTTTATTCTTTTTAATATCCTTAAACGATCAAAATGTATAGAAGCAGACAGCATGGGTAGAACAAGTGCATTGCTATATATATATACAGTTTCTTAATTTTTTTTGGTTATACACTAGAACCTGTTAAAAATGTTTGTGTTTTCATGTGTGTGTTGCATTCAGACTGGCATTTCCAGCTGCTATATATTTGGTGGTTGGTAATCTTTTCCATTATATTTTGAAAGGAACAGATTTCTTCCTGTGTAAAATAAGCAACCAGCTATAAGGAAGCAATGGCTACACTGTGGTTTGCTGTTTTGTTGCATGCTTAAAATACCTGTGCTCCGAGAAAGCTGCAGGTAATGCTGAAACATGGCTGCTTCTATCACTAGAAATTTTAAACCATACCCTCATCCAGTGAATATCAGCATAGCTGTATTGACCGGAGTAATATTACTTTGACTTACACTATATATGAGTCTATTTTTTATTATTTTAATGTATTTTCTTTTTTTAGTTCTTATTTTCTGCTCCAGCGCATGAATGAGTTCAGGGCAAGATGAATCTCCTGATAGGGAACAGTGGGGTGGCAGCACAGTGTGTACTCTGCTGTCCTGAGAGGGGCAGAATCTGCTCTGTGCATCACACCCAGAGGGATTATCCAGTGGTGAGACACTATAGAGAGCACACTGCCCTGACATTCAGCCCTAGGATTGCTTAAGACAATACTATAAAGCTAAAGAGATGGTAGCAGTGATCACAAATGTCAGCCTAGCTTGTCTGGGGGATGTCACAAAGAGAGACATAGAAGCAAAACTGAACTAGCACAGAAAAGCTCTAAAAGAACTGTATTTTAAGAAACTTATTTAGGAATTCTCACTAATGCTTGTAATTAAAAATAGATAGCAAGATATCACTAGCAAGTAAGACTGCTCTGAATCTCAATCTAAATTGATCAGGGCTGTATTTTCTTAGCTTTAGAAAGGGAATCTCAAACCTTCTGTCTCTGAAAATGTGTGTATATGTACACTTCACTGGCAGGCTATTTTCTGGTTACCTCTACAGCTTTAGGAAATTTCCTCTGAATACTCCGACCTGAGCAATTGGTCAGTTGCAGAACACGGCACACAGTGCTCCTACCTACTAGCTTAGCTGAGCACCGGAGAGAGGGACCACAGTTCTGGCAAGTCTTAAGGTCTTTTGCTGTGTTCTCAGACTTGCATGGGGAGAGAAAAATAATGTACCAAATACTGAGGACAGACAGTTGCTCCCAGTGCATCGAACAGATGACTGGGGCCCTATCTCGTTTAGGTAAGTTATATAGAAACAATATTGTCACAATCAGGACAGCAGTCAACAGGGATAAGAAACTAAATAAATCCAACATCCATTAGAAACAGCTCTTCAGAAGCTCATTTTTTAAGAGCTATTTCAGCACCCTACAAGTCCCCATACTGTCCTGGGACATCCCTCTGTGGCCCATAAATGTCTCTACAGGATCACTGTATGTAGAAGTGTGTCCTAAACTATGAGCTTGGTGTCTGCTGGGCTGTAATGATAACAACTGATCAGGCAACCTTCCAGGCAGAACATCCTTTCATAGACATGTTGTTTTGAGAATCAATCCCCTAAAAAATTGTCACTCTTTCTAAATACGCTTTAAAAGTTAAAT
>NW_010198824.1:7890-21222 GCF_000695765.1 Mesitornis unicolor | reverse complement strand
TTTCATTTCCCACAGTTAGTTGAAGCTGGCTAAGCGCTCCAGAATTTTGGCAGGGAGAGGCGAATGAGTCAGACAGAATGATCATGATCACAAAGGTTTTGTTTCTGTAGGAAGTCAGAAACCAGGATCAAAATATATATATATATATATATAAAAGACTCTTGAACTTATATTGACAAACATAAGAATCATAGAGCTGGATCCTCACCTCTTATGAAGTCTAAAGGCAATAACAGCACAGGACAAAGGCTGTAATACTCTCTGAAATGTTATGGGGTCCTAATATCTGCTCTGCTTGACAGAGAAGGGTATAAGTTGTTCAGGTTACAAAACAAGCACTATAGCCAGCACTGAAATCGATAAAACTGTGCCTGAGAGCAGGTCCTCACTGTAGAGATAAATAACCACCGCAGTGGCTTCTTGCAGGCTGGTAGGCAACCTGGGGGGGAGAGCAGACAGCAAGGAGATGCTGGGACCAACTTCTGGCTCCCTTGCTCCTGGTCCGGTGGTCACCTTCTTATTTGCCATAGGTTTTCTGTCCACATTAGAGGGATAGATGATTCCCATGTAAGTGAGAGAGTCATCAGGACCATTCTCAACAGAAACCTTCTTGCAGAGAATGGCAGTAAGTATGTGCTGGGAAGCCAGTTTTATTTCTAGAACTCTATGCATTATCTCAGAGGACCCTGCTGCTTCTAATTTTTATTTTAAAGCTAATTTAACATCTACTTTGGTGTTCTAATGGTCATATGTTTTTTTCTGTGGTCAGTAAAGTGAAAGAGAATTCTTCAAAGACCAGTCTAGAGCAAGTCTACAGATGAGGTTTCAACACCAGTTTTAACTAATCCAAGTCTGTGCAGGTGTCAAGAAGGCATGAACATGTATTTGCTCACCTCCTCCCCATGCTAGTATTAGCACTGTCTCTAATAATTTTTTTTTCAGTTAAATCTGGCTGACCACAAGCCATCTGAGTGCTAATGCTGTGGCACAGAGGACAGCTGTCCATTTCCAGAACAGAGTAGTTTTACATTGGCTTAAAGGCAACCACAGACTGATTTTAGTTGAACATCTAAGCATTCACCATTAGCATCCTGAAAGTAATGTGTGTGATGACTGGATACTCACTGACGTGACCATCCTCACTGTTCTATTGTTTTTGAAGGTATTTTCATCTCAAGCTGGTCTCTAGGTTGTGCTGGCCCCAAGCATTTTTACATGGCCACTCAGTAGACTGCATCAAAAAAACTAAGCCAGGTAAAAAGTAGCCTGTTCACAGAAAATGGTAATTTTCCAGGTGATGGCTCTGGTTCACACTGACCATGCAAAGGTGTGCAGGAATTGTTTAAACTGGTGAAAATCTGAGCTCTGTTCTTCAGAAGTTGCTGAAGCATTGCTTTACCATAGCAGCTCTCAGCCATGTTGCTTCCATGTCCCCTGTACTAGAGGAGATGAGGAAAAAAAACCTATATGGAAAGTTCAGCACCAGGAGAACTTTTAAATTAAGATTTTGCAACTGGTTTATGACCCTTTTATGCCACCCAAATGTTTCCAAGGATCCCAGAACTGAGCTTCAGAATCACAACCATTGCATGGCTTTAATTAACTGATGCTTGTACTATACACTGAACCTAAACAGTGCATCTCTAAATGCTAATTGTTGTTATTGAACCCCCATGTTTCCTAGTGCAGTAATAACCTGTACAAAGCCTAACTTACTAGTATACAAGATCCAATTGTGTATCTTCCTCAAGGGATATTTATCTTCACAGCATGATTGCTAAGATAAATGCTAAAGTTTAAAATTCAGAAGTGCTTACTTCAGGGCATTATGACAAGACAACAAAAATATAAACTAGACAGAAGAAAAGCTTATGCATATAAATTATGTAGCCTTTTAATTGAAATATATTTCTTAATAGATTTCATAGCCAGCAGATTATTTTTCAAGGCATTTCTTTTTTTTTTCTTAAATAATAATAATTTGTTAAAGGCACTTTTTTGCTCCCTGCAGCTTTACAGAAATATAGACAGAAATTCTTGAACAGCAGAGCATTGCAATTTTAGCCATAATAGTCAACATAACAATTAGAACAGTTTGTTACGAGGACAGGGAATAGGACTGTCTTCAAGAAATGCGCTACAGCGAGTGCTGTTGACTCACAGGCTTTGCATGCTGCTGCTTTTCATCTGAAGGGGAGCAATGCCACACAGCAGCTGTTGTAGGAATAGCAGCCACAGGAGACATTGTCTTCAGCAAGGATAAGCCAGGCTGAGAGGCTTAGCTTTATTTTATTTTCAGTTTTCAATGTGTGTTTTGTTTTGTGTGGTGTTTGTTTCGCTGTTTTTTTTTTCCTCAGGAACAGTGTGAATTTTTAAAATTCTCCGTGACTCCCATACCCTGAAAGAAAAGTTCCGTGTATGTTTCGTGGCACTGCAATTCTCTTGCAAGGCAACTACCTGGTTCCAATGGAAATAAAGCTGGTTTTGCCTGTGAGATTAAAAGCACTGTCAAAAGCTAGCTTTAGCATGCATAGCCTTGACCCATGTATTTTCTATCTGCATTGCTGACTGTTGTCCTGTCTGTAATTTAAACTTTCCATACTCACTCTGCAACTAAAAATGGCTGAAAATGAGCTGTTCTGGTAGTGTCAGTCCGACATGTGCCCTGTCTGCTCTATTTTCACCCAAATAGGATAAAATAGGAGTGCTTAAGAGATCTCTCTAAATATCCACCTGAGTTCCTAGGTAAACTGTATGAAGAAAAAGTGAAACTGCACTTGGGAGCTCGTATGGGTCAGCATTTAGCTGACACACATCACCCAGAAAGAGAGGGCTATCAGTTCTGCTTCAAGAAATTAACAGAAATTAGATCAGCAACAGCCCTTCGAGCAATTTAATTGAGGAGCTGTTTTTATATCTGGCAGCTCCCCCTCTTTCCAGAGGTGTTATTTAATCTAGCCACCAAGTCACATCTGCAGTTTTAATTAGCATGTGTGTGTCTGTTGTTTTTCCTTCTCTGTGTAGCACACTGAGCACCAACATGTATCAGGCCCTTTAGAATGAGCACATTTACTTTAAGTACTGCCGGGCCAAATTCTGGTTTTCAGTAATTTCCCTATAGCCCTGCGGACCTCAGCAGGACCCCTCAGATTTACACTCATCTCCCTGAGAACAGAATCTGGCTCAGGGTATTTGAAAGCCTTGTTATCAGTGAAGCAGGCTATCGAGTTGCTTTGCTGCTCTCATTTTTACCTTGTTAGTGGCAAGGTTATCTTTCAGGCTAGTTTTTCCATTGCAAGTTGTAGATCCCAGCACAGTGGTATAGGCTTTAAGCTGTTTTCACCAGCACAGAAGAATAATAATAACAATCATAGTAACAAGTATTAACAATAATGAGGACACTAATAACACCCAAACAGCTGATTCACAATAAATCCTAATAGCAATAAATCTTAAAAAGATGCTTAGGTTCACTTATTTTTTTGGAAATGAGAAATTGAATGATAAAGAAGGTAGTTGCCTGAAGCCACCCAGAGACCGATTATGAAAGACAGAAAGACAAAGTGTTATCCTTTGCTTTGTCCACAAGACAACAGCTCTTCTCAGTGCTGGGTGCTGTTCTGTTATTAGCTGTGTTTTCTTGTTTAAAACAAAACAAACAAGCAAAAACAACAACAAAAAAGCCAACAACAAAAAATTTAAAACAAACAAACAAAAACAAACAAGAGGCTAATCAGAGGGTCAAACAAAGGATTTTTGACTGCCTCAGTGAAGGAGAGTACTAAATGCCTCAGGTTCGGTAGACAGGTTCGGTGTACTTCCATACCAGGGGCTGTCTCTTAAGGATATGGCTCTTCCTGTTCTAAGCTCCCAAGTCTGGAGCCTCCAGATTTCAGATACTTATTTCAGCTGGAGGTAAACTTAGAGGTAAAATAAACGGTGAATCATTTGCTGTGGATTGAAACCAGTTTTTATCAGCTGAAAATTTCATCCATTCAATGTCATATATTTGTTTTCAGATTTAGTCCAACAAAATCAGTGTATTTATCTTTACTCCATAGTCCTATTCTGTGGTTTACTGAAGTATTTTCCTGAGCTATACATTTGCCTGCTTGTCTGTTTTACACTTCTGTCTGACATGATAACAAAGAGCAGTAATAAAAAATATATTGGAATGCTAATGATCATCCTTCTAAACAAATATTACAAATTAATTGCAAAAGAAAAAAAAAAGCAAGTACCTGGAGTTTTTAATAGTGAAAGATCTAATTCTAAAAAAGAAAAGAAAAAGGGGTTAAAACAGAGTGCTGATGATCTTTCAGAAACCACAGATTTAATTCCCAGCACTTCTGATTTCATTAAGAACTGCGGCCTTTTCCATTGGCAGCACAATTCTTGAGCTTGACAAAAACGGATGGGGAGGATGGTGGAAGTGGTAAACTCCAGAAGTAGCACTCTGTCTTCTAAATCAGGAGGTCACACCTTCAAGTCTTGACTGAAGAACTCAATCTTCCCCAGATCCCACAAACCCTGTTATACAGGTACTTGCTTGTATGAGTCCCTGAGTGACAGATTAAAAAGCTCCCTCCTGGTGACTTGTTTCCAGGAAAAGATACAGTGCTCTGGGAAAAAAAGAAAATACAAAAAACCTCATCAGAATAATGGAGGGGAGCTACAGCATTCCTCAAGTGCCATGTAATAACCTGTGCCTGCAAAATGCTTGCGGCTGGCAGTGCAGGGTCACAGGGAGAATAAAGACTCTTTCATTCTTCTGGTGTTAGTAAGAAAGCTATCTATTGCCTTCAGGAATCGACATTAACTCTTTCCACATCCGGTAGTCGGTACCATGCTGCAGCCATAACATCACAATGCTTGGAGGGAGGAAATTACAATGCTGAGTCTTCGCAATTTCAAGCATATAAATAGGATGCTTTGTCCAAGGCACTTAGCACAGATTTTGGTTCTCCCTGTGAGCAGCTTCCTTGGGGCCTAGGGAGATGGCAGCATTCACGAGAGGGAACAGAATTCCCTCGTTCTCCAGTCCCCTGAACCCTAAAATGAATAAAAACCATTAATGGACTTTGTTAACCTCCTGTGGATGCTTTTTGTTTCTATAGATAACAACAATTCTGTGTAACAAAAAGTGATTTTTCAGGTCAGCTTTTTTTTCAGCTTCTGGCTAATTACAGTCTCTCCTGCTCCAAAATCACTTCTCCTCTGACTCTCTAGGACTAGGATTCTTCTAATTATTTCAGGAGACATGTGTGACTTATTTTGCATGGATTTGCCTGTGTAGAATTGCAGTATGCAACTGTTGCTGATGTTGCTTCCATTTGCAAAATACGCAAGATTTTGAATGGATTGGGTTAGGTCTTATATAAGAAAAAGAAAAAAAAGAGTAGAAAGAACATCTGTCTGGAGGACTGTGCAATCCCAAAAGGAAAGTGAAATCAACAAAGATAATAAAATGAATATCCATCAAGTACATTTGTATCACAGACACTGGCTTCCTTACATGTATCAGTATTAGTCAATTTTCCCTGGTGTCACCTTATAGTCATCTGGATGAGTGAACTATACATAGTGTGACAATACTAGACAATTCTGTGAATAGTCTGCTAGAGAAACTACGGACTTAAGATGAAAAGCAGGAGATTGTTTCTGGTTTAAAGCAGCTTCCTTCAGTACTTGTTCTGTCAGATTCTAGCATTGCAAGAGAGCTGCCAGAGTGTCTTTGTGGTACTGGAACAACAAAGCTGATTCTAGTTTATGAGTTGGCTGTGTTATCTGTAGGTTTTGACTGCTCTCTAATGAAAATGATACAAAGTCACTGAAGATATTGTCTCCATCATACATCATCATCACATCCATAACTTCTTCCAGCAGAGTATCAGTCCTACTTTGGAAGATTTACCAAACTGACTCCAAATTAAGCAGCTCTGGCTGAAAGGCTATATACCAGGAGCTGACAAGCTTCATGAAGACCCAGTCAGGCTCTGCAGAAGACATTTAGGAATTTACTCTCTTTATCGGTGCAGAAATTAAACTGATAAACCCAGTTTTGAGTATCAAATATGCACGTGTCCTGCTTGTGTCTGTACACATATGGTTTGAAAGTTTTCAGCACAAAAAATAGGTTTTCTGAAAGTTGTTTTTTGTTAAAACAATGTATTGAAAGAAAAGGAGAAACCCTTTCACCTTGTTTTAGAAAGCTGTGATTAATAATGTCCTATTTGCATGTTATAGCCTATATACAGGGTGGCTTCACTATGTAGAGGAATATATACTTTAATTTTAAAGCATACACATCTCTGTTTTATCATCATAATAATAGTAGGGATGAATGACACCTCCATTAAGGTTTCCAACATAATTTATGAAGATAGGGCTTGTAGCCTGTAGCTGGTGTTTTGCTGAATGAAATTTGTATTGGTGGCTCAGATAATGAATCCACCATGTTGTGCTTTATGCTGCTACATTAGTATGGAAAATATGAAGGAAAGAATAAATCTCTGTGAAGAGAAGGGAGGAAAATCCTGTTGGAAACCTGAGTTGCAAGTTGCATTAAGACTGTGGGCCTACACATATGTAGATCTTAGGCTTTGTACATGGTACTTCAAAATATGCTCAAGGGAGAGGGCAGATGTAGGACTCTATATAGAATCATAGAATGGTTTTGGTTGGAAAACACCTTCAAGATCATCCGAGTCCAACCATTGATTCAGCCCTACTAAGTCTGTCACTAGACCATGTCCCTGAGCATGTCATCTACTCATTTTTTAAACACCTCCAGGGATGGGGACTTCACCAGCTCCCTGAGCAGCCTGTTCCAATGATTGACAACCCTTTCAGTAAAGAAATTCCTACTCATTTCTAACCTAAACCTGCCCTGGTGCAGCTTGAGGCCATTTTCCTTTGTTCCATCACTAGCTACGAGGGGCAAGAGACCAACTCCCACCTCACTAAAGCCTCCTTTCAGGTACTTGCAGATGATACGGTCTCCCTTGAGTCTCCTCTTCTCCAGACTAAACAACCACAGCTCCCTCAGCTGCTCCTCATGATAACTGTGCTCTGAACCCTTGACCAGCTTCATTGCCCTTCTCTGAACTTGCTCCAGCATCATGATGTCCCTCTTGTAGTGAGGGCCCCAAAACTGACCACAGTATTCAAAGTCCAGCCTCATCAGTGCCCAGTACAGGGCCACAATCACTCCCCTGGTCCTGCTGGCTACACTATTCCTGATGCAGGACAGGATACCATTGGCCTTCTTAGTCCCCTGGGCACACTGCTGGCTCATGTTCAGTCACTGTCAACCAATACCCCCAGGTCCTTTTCTGCCTGGCAGCTCCAGCCACCTGTGCCCAAGCCTGTAGCACTGCATGGGGTTGTGACCCAAGTGCAGGACCTGACACTTGGCCTTTTGAACCTCATGCAGTAGGCCTTGGCCCTTTGATCCACCTTGTGATCCTTTCTGGATTCGTCAACAGTTTCCTGGTTTTCCTAGTATGGCAGTTTCATAGGTTGATGGAAGTATATCTCCACTAGATTACAGATTGAACAAAGGTGCTGCAAGGAGAAAGGAAAGTCATACCTTTCCCAGGTATACCACCAGGCTTCCTGTGCTGGAGGGAGAATTCATCCTTCAAAGGGCAAACAGCATATCTGCAGGCAAGAAGATCTGCAGAAGAAACAGCTTTCAAGCTCACTGAAGGTCCTTGAGAGATGTCTCTGTGCCTCTCTGGGCCTCATCCTCTTTCTAGCATATGGCCTGCCTTTCTGCTCTGTCACTTTATGTTGCTCTCCACCAAGAGAAGACTTGTGTCTATGTCTGAGGCCTTGTACAAGGTCCTGGTTCCTGAGGCTATGAAAACATGAATATGCATAACCCACTAACAGATCAGAGTATAGCCTAGGGCTGGACATGGAAAAGGGGAAGACAATTCTCTGCTTTGGCTTAACATGTAACCTTCAGCTATCTATTTGCAGCCAGATCCAAACCAGTGTATTTGTACCTAATATACAACTAATGTCATTTAGGCATTTAGAAACATTGCTGTTCATGGAGCAAAGAACATGCTGAACTGTCCAGACACAACATTGCTCCGGTCATTAGGCCACATAGCTATGTTAATAAAATGCTGAGCCTAAGCTGGTAAACCTTACTAAGAAGCAAATTGAACTACTTGCAGCACTTAATGATTGTGATGAAAGGTCTTCCATGAGGAATATAAGCTCCCATTTCTGCAGTGCAAGTGTAATCACCTTTGGAGTCTGGGTGGCCATGTGAAGCAAGCCTTTTTTGCCACAGAATTTGCTAAGCCTCCTAAAAAGTTCTGCTAGCATAGAGTTGGTGCTGCCATAAAGTCATGCTGCTGTCCTAGCTGAGGTAGCTAGTGAAACATCAGAAGCTGTCCAGGGCTCACACAATTGATATCTTAAATACTGAAAGGCTTTGAGATGGATGGTACCATTTGCACACATTGACAATTACTGTACATATCCTTTATAGCACACTATAATGGCATGCAGTCCACAATCCTCTCACGTGTTGCCAAATATTATGCTTATTTGTTTGTCCTTCATCTGTCATCTCTCACAACTACCAGGGATCCAGGTTTGAACTGAGTATACAGGAGCCAGAGTATCATTCTTCTTTCCCTCCATCCCTTCTCCCCATGGGTGGCGGTTTTGCATTTTAAACCTTGCCAGCTATATAGCACAGGCTGCCAGCATTCACTTGCAGTCTGAGCCCAACATTCCCTACTCAAGCAAAACTACCGTGGGGATCATAGGGAGTATTTTCTGCGTCAGAGCTTGCTGTATTTTGCTTTAACAGCTTAATTTCCTTTCCTGAAATCACTCCTTGCATTATTAATCTGATGAGTTTTAAGACAGGCGTTATTCTTCTGCCTTTTGTGGTGTTTTTTACTGCATTTATTTCTTATTTCCACTACAGTGGTGATGCCACAATGAAGAATAAGGTGTCACTGCTCTCTGAGCTGTGTGCTCAATCGGTGCTCCTGAAACAAGTTGCATTGCTCTGGTTTTATAATGCAACTAGACTTCTTGGTTTTATATCCTGCTAATAGGAATTTTCCCTCAGGTCAGTTTAGCATGCACTGTAGAGTTATTTCTCCTCTCCTTTCTAACGTGGGATGAAGTCCGGTTCTTAACATCAGCGAATAAAAACTGTGCAATACTGTTGCAGGCTTGTAGGACATCAGCAGGGCTTTTGAGCTCAACTTTCCTCTTCCTCTGGTGCAGAAGAAGTTCAAAGGATTTACATCTTTTGTGTCAAAGATACTTTCTTCTAAAGCACCAGCAGTGCTAGTGTGTCTTGTGCTGAATGTAGGAGAGAAGAAAAAGGAAAACATTTATGATTCTGTGAATCCTTCTAAATGAAAAGAATGGGATTTATTAATCAAGCTGTATCATCCTGAAAATCCAGTGCTGAGTCTAAGCTGGTAGGCTAGTCTTTCTCCTCAGACAATAATGAGAGGTAGGTCCACTTCCTATAGGCAAACCACTGTAAAATATCCCAGTTGCTTTCAAAAGTGCCAGTTTCTCCATGAAGGGAACCCAGGTTAGTAGTTTAAACATCAGATTTTTGGACGTTTGTGCTTTAGTGAGGTGAATGCCATGCTGAAATATTGGTAAATCCATGGAGAAGATATGAAAAGAGTGTAAGGATGGAATCAGCAGAAGCACTAAAGTATTTTGAAGTGGTTTACATTTTGTGGTTTTGAAAATTTTTCTTAATGATAAATCATGCTTATTTAATTATTTTTATAGACATATGGATGCCAGATAAGGAACAGCAGTGTTGCATACCCCCAAAAAATGATAAGTGAAACAGTGAAAATCAAGTCTTGAAGTGCCATTAAGTGTTTCTATTAAAATGCTGGAGACTCTTTGTCATTATTTAGTCATAACTCTCATTAAATTAATCTGCAGATACCTTGCTTCAAAAAATGTAGAACTACATCCTCAATTTGTATGAACCAGTAAAACTGTAAGGATATCTTATCCCTGCTAATTGATGCTACCTGAATGTCTAGCATAAAGATCTATAGGCCAGTTTTAAGCTGACTTCTGTAATGAGGGAGGTGGTAGAATTTGTAGAAAAGTTTGTTTCTCAAACAGCAATTTCAATTGGAGACACAAACAAAGAAGCACCAAGAAAGCTCGGAGAAGAAATTCGACATGTTCAGACTTTTGTTTCTCAATGCAGTTCAGTTCTAAAGCACTTTCCTTTATGTATAACCAGTCAGCTGTGGAAAATTGCAGAAAGAACATAAAACATGGAGGCAGGAAAAGTGTAACACACTATTATGAGCAAATGTCTTGCATCATGTAACATAGCTAAGTGTTCTGAGCACAAACTATGGCAAATAGTCCCTGACACCTTACCAAGTGAGTTGGTGGTGGTCTACAGGGCCTCATACATCATTGAAGTACACAAACTCAACTGCCGCAAAGCCAAAAGTATTAGCTTAGTTTTGAAAAACTAAAGTGATGCTATTTGATTCTGTTCACTTTTAGAAAGCATACAGTAGAACATTTATTTTTATTAATAAAACCATGATCTATTCTAGTATTCTATCTAAGCTACATCTGTAGAATTTTTCATCCTTCGTCTACTAGTGAGGAGTAAAGAGGGTTAGGAGAAAACCTTCATAGGGCATTCTTTGTAGGATCTCAGTTCTATTGAATTTCATGGGATATTGCTTCTTTATTCACAGGAAGAAAAAGTTAAATTTTTTAGAATATGCTCATCACCAAGTCTCTAAAGCTTTGGCTGATATATTTGTGTCAGGCTAGGGTTGGAAAAGATCCTGTCACCTCTTTGACACGACTATGCTGAAAAATGCTTGGAAGAGATGCAATGATGCCAAGAAAATTGTGATTTTGTATCATTGAGGGAGATGGTGCAGAAAACTAATAAAATGCTCTCCTTTTCCTTCTGACATCTCACCAGCAGACTCTGGAGATACTGCATGCTAGTGCTGCTGCAACACTAGAGACTTGGTGTGTCTAGTGCTTTGTATGACAACATATTCTGTGGTTGTAATTCTCCCAATGTACCCAGATCAGCGCTTTCATTTAGACTTAAAGCTCTTTAATTGAGGTCTCCTCCTCTGTGTTATTTTGTTGTTTAGGTTTCTTTTAACTCTTCAGTATCTTGGTCTTTTTTAAAGGCACTCATTGCACAGTTATTAAAAATAATTATTCACAGTAGTAACAATAGTTACGTATTAATTGCTGTAATGAGGAAACTTTATGATTGCAAATTGTCAGACAAGATTATGTGTGTCTGCATGTGTTAGTGGGCATAAAACTGATTTTAGGGCTTTGGTTGGAGATGATTTGGTCTTCTGTAAAAATAATGGAAAATTTTCAAGTTAGGCTGTATTTGTTTCTGTTCCTAGAGAAGTGACTCCTAAAGCTCATGTCTTACATCACCCAAGCTAACAAGCCCTGCTCTATCAAGAGACCCTGGGGAGATTTTGTGAACCCATGTAGATCTTGAAGTAACACTGTTGTCTCTTTATATATTTATGACACTAAGATTATCTCAACTCACTTTTGTTCTCTAGCCCTAACCAAATTATATGCTCTGTGTATAAAGGCACCATCCCACTCTGACTGGACTTAAGCAGCTTTACTGTCGTTGTCTATGGGCAGCATACCTGAGTAAGGTCTAAAGACCACAGCATTTAACCACAGCCATGAAGCCAGGTGAGCTGTATTTATTCTGTGTCATTTCTTATCTGGTCCCCATCCTTGTTCCCATCGACAGTTCCAACCCTAAAGGATGAATGCTTCTGTGGAAAGTGGAAGCAGGTGAAAGGAGGAAATGTGATGTTTTCCATGGCCCTATTCATTCCTTTTGCAGTCTCTTTCTGAGATTTCACATGAAGCTGTGGAGCAAAGGTGCTCTTTTCTCTACACACTAATGCCTGATAGCAGTCCTGGGAAGATGGAAGAGTTCTGAACTTGAACAGAAAAGAGAGCAAACTTCTTTGTATCCTCTCAGTCATTGAGTTTAATGGAGTTATTATAAGGAAACAGAGATGCTATGGCAATAAATATAATTTCAAAGCCTTTTCATCTTGCCTTGCTTACTTTTGCATGTAAGAACTACATGCTAGGTCTTTCCTTTATGGTTCTCTCACTTTGTTTTGTGTATTTGTGTATGAAAGAGGAGAGGAAGTTCTTTTTTCTTTTTAATAAAACATTCAGACTAATATCAGGCTACTACCACTACTCAAACCCATCATCATGCAAATTTAGAGATAAATATATTAGACCTGTGATTATGGCACTACTATGAACGGAATCTCCCTACACATGCACTCCTGCCCCTGCATTCATTAGTAAATCTGCTGTTCTACTTTTATAGCATTATGTGGTCATGATATATAGTATACAGTTCATTTTTTACCCTATTTCGTTGCCTTTTCATTTGGAAGCTGATGTTGTGTTTGCTGGCTCGGAAGCACAGTGCTCTGTGGCATTAAGTCTCAGTGTGTTGACAGCACTGTCACTTTGAGTTTCCATCACAGCTTTAAACTAATAAGGCGGGAGTAAAGATTTTGAGCTGTGACTAAACTTGGGCAAATGCCCCAAAGAATTTACTAAGAGTTCTCACATACATTTTCATATAATTTCACATCAACTGCTACTGCTTCCTTCACAACAATGTACTGCAAATGAGCCTTACTAGCACTTGTGTAATTTTGAACACAAACTCAGTACCTCAAACATCCAGGCCTTCTGCCACCTATGCCTTTTTGCTGATGGAGCTGTTGCATTACCTGCATTTTATTTGCTAGAAATACCAGCCTTGGCGCACCTAAGTCTACTTTCCCAAAGTAATTTTTGCTTTTCCAAATGCTTTGCTGAGGGAGAGGAAATACTTCCCAATCAGCATCTGAATTACCTTTCTCCAGTGATTCTCCAGAAGCTGCAATGATGTCCTGACAAATTTTATACTGGTACACGGGCATTTACCACTGCGTGCTAAGCTGGCTAAGTTTGTTTGGCTTCTATTAAGTGAAGATAAAAGATTGGCAGCTGAAAGCTGGCATATTTTTGAAGAAAGAAAAAAAAATAATAATCAAAACAACAACAAAAATATCCCAAAACATTTGCATCCAAACCCCAGATTTTACAACAGAAAAATTGTAGTTGCACTACGGTGACCCAGCCTGGATAATCAGGGCAGGGAGAAATTTGCATCGTTTCTCATGAGGACTTTTAGGTCTTGCCATGCTGGAATGATTAACAAGTTTTCCACTGCTGTCTTCCATTCCATATCATTTGACTTCC
>NW_010198824.1:0-7871 GCF_000695765.1 Mesitornis unicolor | reverse complement strand
GGGGGAATTATCTGTGATTCTTACAAAGGAAAATAAAAAAAAACAGCTGAAGAGAAATCTACCAGAGGTAAGCTGTTATCTGTTAATGATCTTCACATATTTAATAAAATCTTAAGGCATGAATCTTCATATACAGAGTAATCACAGTATTTAAAAAAAACCCCACAAAATCCAAAACTTTAACCATAATTTTGTCAATACTAAGAAAAATATCTTTTTTGTAGTAGTGTGATCTACAATCAAATACTTAATAGAGGGATATTGCCATACATAGTGCTGCTTAAAAGCACAGTGTGCTATAATACTTTCTTCTTATCCCACTTCTATACATGAAATAGATTATCCTCTTCTACCACAGGTCAAAGATACAGAAAAACCTTGAAGTTGCAACATGTTAAAAGCATAATTAAAATAATTAGTATTAACAAACTGGTGAACACAGGAACTTTTTTCTCCAGGGCAATGTGCTTGTGTGTCGTTATGCAGAAAAACACAGATGATCTTGTACCTAATGTAGACTGTCTCTGTGGGCCCGTGCTGTGTGATGCTGTTCCTTTACTTCCTACCAAATGTATAAATATGAAACAAATAAACAAAACTTTTTTTATTTAACGTAATATATATTTCTATGTTTTCAGTCTTCCAAACCAAGTTCGCTGAGATTTCATATGAGTAAGACTTCTCTTTGCCTAAGATGGAATAAATTAAATTCTTCTAGAGAACGGGAAAATAAGGTCAAGCATTCCTGAGCTCCCTCTTCTTCTTAGGCCCCAATTCTCTACCATAACTACCTAAAATTCTACAGAGAAACGTCAGTGGAGAATTTAATCCTTAAATTCCAAAGCTTTTATTTACTTACTTGTGGTGGTGTTTTCATCTGTGATACTGTATGCTTATCTAAGTGTATTTCTTTGCCACAGCTGGAAAAATCAAAATTGCTTTTGTTACTTGTAATAAATAAATGCTCAATTGTAAGAATGTCTTCAGGGAAAGTTCATTAAAAAAAAAGAAATTAAAATGCCAAGAAATAAATGGTTACTGTGATTGCACTTGTTTTGATATAATATGCAAAATTTAATTTGGCTCTGTTACATTTGAGATACACACACATTTACCAACACACATACACATCTAGTGTAAAAGAGAAAACTTGAAGATATGTTTTATTTGCAACAGTATTTCAATTTTTTATTATTATTTTATTACAAATCTTTATGTTATGACCCTGTTTGATGCATGTGCAATGCTGTTTAGAGAAAAAGAAATCTATTATTATTTACATTATTGGTGTCTAGAGGCTCCAGCTGTTTTCTCGTTGCTTTTGTACCAGGGATTGTGCAAACATAATAACAGGCTGGCATTGCCAAGAAGAGTGTAGCCCGAACAGCCAAAAGTCAAAGTTATGTATGTCAGTACCAGAGCTCAGAATCTTCATTTGCTTCCCGTAATTCTCCAGCTGCTGCCATATCCAGAGAGTTGCAAAGCGTTTTGAGATGTCAGAACGTGGACTGAGGAATGAGCACGAACTGAAATATAGATTTCAGATTGAAATATCTCTCTCAGAAATGGTTATACTTCCCTGTTTTAAGAAATCATTCTTGCTTTGAAAGTGGTTCTGTAATCACTGGTACCTGGTTTACCAGAGAATTAAGAAAGAAAGAAAAAAAAAGAAAGGTCTCAATGTTCTCTTATACACGTTTCCTGGTGGGAATACAAAGTCAGTGAGAGCTCTGGGTTTTGTCGTGACTTGTTCATTAATGAATGTCTATCAAAGCGTAGCTGCAACTTCTATTTCCAGCGATCCCTAAATCTTGTAATTGTTGGAATAGCACTGAGTGTCTCCAGGGTTTTGGTATTCATCATCCCACATATTCTTTTCCTCTAAGCATCCACTTTCTCAAACACAAATAGAGGTAGATTAATTTAAGGAGGCTGAGTCATCTAATGATTTACAGGTTTGTTTCTGTAATATTGCACATGTTAAGCAGTAGCTGCGAAGTTCATATTCGTAAATTTTACATAGAAGGTGAACCTGAAGCTTCTGACCATCTCCATTCCTCCACTGTGTCATCATCCTCTATGACTGGAGTCTACGTGCACTGACTTTGCTCCTTCTGCTTAGAAGATGACTGTGACCAGATTTCATCACTGCCTTTGACCTATGTTACCTTTAGAGATGGTTTTTAATTCCAAGTCTCTAAGCCTCATGCTGTAGTTCCAGGAAGCTTTCAAAACAGAAGAACTTTTCTTGCTGCATCACCAGAAAGATGTTACAGGGCAAAAAGCCATCAGAAGAAGTGTCTGATGTTCTCATGATCCTTGCCTCTTCACTACTGATTCCAGAGAAAGTCCTGGGACCCTGTCTTAGTCATACCTGATTCTCCACCTTTCCTGACTCAGTGTCACAGTTCTGGTGATATGTGACACAGACAACTCTCCTGTGTACTCCCAAGTTTATCGCTGTACTTATTTAATTGTACCCTCTGAAACTCACCTGACAGGATCTCTGTCTCAGCAGTCTGCCAACACTGCAATGTCCAAACCTTCAGACACAAACTTTTAAAGTACTATTTAATATCATGCAAACAGTGAAAATACCTAAGATAGTGAGGTCTCAAATTCCCACAGATGACAGAACAATTAACATTTTAAACATGATTTGGGATACCTACCTTTAGAATTGAACTCTAAGAATTAAAGTTGTATTTATTATGAAAAGAGAAAGAAAGAATCATATCCAAGCCTTTCCATTTTATTATTGTTCCATCACATGTAATATTCAAGACTATAAGCCTACAGTAAAAGTATTGGCAATCAAATAAAAAATTAATAATCATAAAATAAAAAGGGTAATGATAACATTTATTCTAATAAGCACATGGTTTTAAGCTAGTAAAATAAAATAGAATAATTGCCATTCTTCAAGTCCATTACAAAGGGAAAGTAAGAGAGGAGAAAGGAGTGACTGCAAAGAAAAAAAAAGCCAATTGTATTACTAGGAAAACATAATGTCAGTGCTTTAGAAAACACAATTTCAAAAATTTTAGCAGGCTTGGCCATCAATAAATTTCAAGAAAAATATACACTTTATACATGTATTTTTCTGCAGCTTGTCTGCATTTCTGATACATTGTTTAAATGGGTTTTGCCTGCCTTAATAAGGCACATCATTTGAACAGAAACCTCACTGTGTGATAACAGGCAACACATAGCGAAAAAATGCCTCAAGGTTTTTTTCCTTGCTATATTTGGCTCTCTGGGCTAAGTCGATTTGAGTTGGGCTGATTATAATAAGCCAGAAAGTCACCACGAACTAATTATTTTCTGTTCATTTATGTGATTAATGGTGAAAACTTGGATAACTTTTACATATCTTGAGTCCCATATAATTAATCATCTTGAACTTTACAAAAAAATAAAAAATAAAACCCTCAAGGTGCCCCTGGATTTTCTTCCAAAGCGTTGGAGTTTCACTGGCATTAGCTCATGCAACTGACAAAATCAGAGGATGTTCTGCAAAGAAGTGACATGTTTGTGTAAGTCCTCAGAGGGCATTGCTGACTTTCTTCAGCCACCAAAAGACTAGGAAATTAAAAAATGTGGTAGCAAGTAAGTTATTGGGTGAACTACTGACAGCGCTGGGGGAAAAAGAGAGGGAAAAAAAAGGAAATGGAAAAGGACCTGTCCTCCAGAGAGACTATAAGGCTTGGAGGAACTAGACTGGGAAAGACAGTTGTTTTGGATCAGTTTGTTGACTGCCAAATCAAGCTCATAATAAGCCCAAAACCTGAGGCAAATGACAGCATCTGAGAAAGCTAAAGGACACTCTTCAAATTGTCAGGGTACAAAGCACTACCTTTCTCTTATTTCATTCTCATTGTACCCTTCATGTGTTGTATGGATAGCCTTGAAACTAAAATTTATGCTTGATACATAAAAAAGGTAGAAGTTCCACACTACATATTTCCTCAGGTGACTACCCTTGTTTCTCCTGTGTAGTACAGACTGACCTGGCAACAGCAGGCTAATATTGCACTTTAGGGAAGAGAAGCAATCTCTTAAACAGTGACATACAAATGCCACATTGCACCCTGTCTAGTGGCACAGATGTGTGTGAGAGGCTGGCTTAGTAGTGGAAGATGCTATTTCTACATCTGATTTTGTGTTCTGCGTCACGAGAACTGCAGGACTGCCAAAATTATATGGGTAGACTCCGAAGCTCATCTGATTCTGAGAGTGTGCTCACACTGAAATCAGAAATTACAAGGCAAGAGAATTCAAGGTCAAGATCTCTGATCATGTGGACTTTCAGAGAATTTAACAGTTTAATGTTTGCTCTGTAGTCTAAGAAACAAAAATGCGAATTTTGGTTCAAATAAATTGTTGTTACACAAACCTTGTGATTTTATTGAAAGCATTTGGATACATCTGATTATTTTTCTTGACTCCTGTGAATTTACTGTTTGAAATACTACATGGTAAAGCCTTCTAAAGAGTGGTCCCTTTTGCTACCCTCACAGGAGGTCTGAAACAATTCAATTTTTTATTCAAGAATTTAAAATTTACTAATGTAGTGATCAGATTAGGGTTCCCTCTGTACTTAATCATTAGTGAATTTGAATTTTTTATTACCTAAACTAGGAATATGGACAAGCTATAAGTAGGAGGTCCCCTGTACAAACTCTTGGAGAGTAGCCAAAGATTCTGTAATTATCAATCCATCCCAGGTCAGATTGAAGTCAGGTTCATTGCTGTTGAAGCTCAAGGAAACCTATCCCTTGCTATCTTATGGGTAAGCTACATTTATCTTTTCAGAGATACCTTGAAGGCACTCTTCACTTCCAGTATGGTCCCTAAGGAAGAGAGTCTATAATCTAAAACCTCTTAGAGGTTTGCTAAAACTTCAGACTTTGCAATTACTTGATCAGCCTTGGTGATCTGTTTTAAATCCCTCTGATTTCAAATGTTTAAAATGAAGTTGTCCAGAAGTGCTTGTGGCAAGCAGCCCACTGCTGAATGACATAGCTGTATCTGCTGCCACTAATGTCCATTTGACATTGATTATTATGTGCTCTATTGTCTAGATGATAAGGTACGTATTGGTTCAAGCTGGACTGTAATCTCTTGCGTAATTTCAGCAAAGAACAGGAAAGAAAAGTTGGCATGCCAGTTCCTTGACAAATGGTTCCTTTTGTCAAAATCAGTATCTTCACTAAAGAAGGCATGGAAAAGAAAACCTGGTGAGAGAGCTGGCAGATAAGCATGAATTGACAGTAATTACTTGAAGAGGGTCTAGCAGAAATTCTCTGAAATCATACTTCTTCAGGGAATACACTAGAGGATCATCACATTGTGCTGTAATTATTACACCCTTCCCAGTCATTCGCTTTGCCTCACAACTGAATTAGCCACTAGTGAAAAGTGACATCCTTTTGATTAAAAAGCAGGGGGAGGGGAGACTGCCTAAGGGACAGAGCAGAGGAATTTCAGGATTAAAAAGCATTATATGTGTATGTATATATTGACTCTTCCCCACCTTTACACAGTAGATGTTGAAGTTACTGACTAAATGTAAACATCTAAATATAAGTCAGTTGCACTAGATTCCCTTTATAGTCGTTATAGGTTCCCTTTATAGTGGGGAAAAAAACAGGAACTCATAAAGATAAGCTTCACCTCATCCTAAAACACCTCTCTGAGACAAATCAAACATATCATGCCTTAGTTCTCTTCACTGACTACACAGGGTGTCTTAAGTACTAAATCAGATGTTGAAGACTAAAATTTTATAAAGTGAATCTCACTACTGACTTCTGCTGGCTTTGGATATGACCACAAGTGGCTAGGGCCAGCTACTTGGAAAAAAACATAAATATATGCTTAAGATTGTTAGTATTAAGAAAAATATTCATAGGCATACTTACCACTAAGGTCCACTTGACTCCAGTGAGACATAAGCACATGAATGTACTAAAAAGACATGCAAAACTGTTTTGCTTTGTTTTGTTTTTTTTTTGTTTTGTTTTGTTTGTGCTTTTTGTTTTGTTTTGTTTTGTTTTTAAACCAGTTTTCAAGCTGCAATGTTCATACTTCCTCAAATATAGGCTATGTGCCTGGGTGCACATGCATGACTGTCCCAGTGTCTTGTCAGTAACTTGCAAATAACTCTTTATACAGAGCCTCCAGCACACATTGAAGCCATGGAGTATTGTAGGTGCTGACAGTCTGTGGAGTTCTCATGCAGCAGAGATTGCCCAAGACTGTCATTTCTCTGTTTTGATGAGTATCTTCTCCAGGTGTGATGGCCATTCCTGATGGCCCCGGAACAGGTGACATAAGCTGTAGTCTTCCATGGGATGAACTGGGTTTAGCCGTGTTGCTTTTGCTGTAGTTCCATCCTCCAAAGAAAGTCAGGTGGCATAGGAACAAGGATAAGATAAAATGTGCAGGGGACTAAGCAGTTTCAGAGATGGCAGAGAACAGCTTGTAGTAGTGAGTCTGTGGTCAGCATGAGAAATAAGAGCAGTGAGGGCACTGGTGAATTGATATCTGCTAATTCCTGTGTAAAAGCAAGACAGAGATAAAGCTTGAGGACAAAATTTCAGCCTGAGACATCTTGAGGTCAAGACCTCTGCCTATTCCAGATGGATATTACATGACCAGTGTAAAGTGTATTTAGTCAGTGGGGTTCTTTCCTTGAACCATTTCCAGACTGCTGTTATAAGGGCAGAGGGGATTTATGAATGTGTCCTCAAACTGTGTTTATTCTGTTGAAAGGGCAGAGCAAAGATGTCTGGGTGGACCACCTGCAGTCTATGGATCACTCAGCGAGGGTATTAATAGTGATACGCCCATTTCCTCGTCTTCTGCCCAGTCTTTCTTTCATGCCATTTTCAACCCAGCAGCAATCTTCTATTGGCTTTTCTAGGTTTCTAACTGTACAGATTTTGGCTAGGATTAAGTTAATTTTCTTCTTAGTAGCTCATATGGTGCTATGTTTTGGATTTGTGACCAAAACAGTGTTGGTAACAAACTCATGTTTCAACTACTGCTGGACAATGCTTACACAGCATTAAGAGCTTCCATTCCTCACACTGTCCTGCCAATGAGTGGGCTGGGAGTGCACGAGAAGCTGCGAGGGGACACACCTGAGACAGCTGACACAGATCAACCAAAGGGATATTCAATACCATTTGGCATCATGCTCAGCAATAAAAGCTGGGGAAAGGAGGAGGTAGGGAGGATGTTTGGAGTTACGTAGTTTGTCCTCCCAAGTGACTGTTAGGTGTGATGAAGCCCTACTTTCCTGGAGATGGTTCTAAACACCTGCCTGCCAATGAAAAGTGGTGAATGAATTGCTTGTTTTCCTTTGCTTGACCATATGGATTTTGCTTTACCTGTTAAACTGTCTTTGTCTCAATCCATGAGTTTTCTCACTTTTACACTTCTGATTTTCTCTGCCATGCCACTGGTGGGAAGTGATTGAGCAGCTGTGTAGGACTTAGATGCCTACTGAGGTCAACCCAAAACACTAATCAATTTTCAATAACCCAGTTATTAACTACCCCTTTTAGAACACTGCTTCTAAAAAATATTTTTGCTTTGACATCCTTGTAGCAAGTGATACAGTCTGTTAGAGTTATATTGTTCCCAGAAATACACCTATTTTGGGATTTAGACTTTGTACAGAAGCAGCTGGATCATTCCACAATTTTTATCATCTCATTCTGAGATATGCATAGAAAGTTTTTAGCAGTGACACCCAGAAATGTCACTTCTAAGTTCTTGGTGTGTGCCTTACCAGTCAAAGTTATTTCAGAATCGTAAAATCACAGAATCCTTAAAGTTGGAAAAGACCTCTAAGATCATCA
>NW_010198823.1:0-398 GCF_000695765.1 Mesitornis unicolor | reverse complement strand
CCCTCTAGTAGATGTGGGGGGAAACATAGTGCCTGACCGGGGATGAGGAAAAGGCTGAGGCACTTAATGCCTTCTTTGCCTCAGTCTTTAGTAGGAAAACCAGTAGCACTATGGCTACCCAGTCCGCTGAGCGGGAAGACAGGGATGGAAAGCACAGGGAAGCCCCCATAAATCCATGAAGAGGTGGTTAGTGACCTGCTACACCACTTAGACATACACAAGTCTATGGAACCAGATGGGATCCACCCCAGGGTCCTGAGGGACCTGGCAGAAGTGCTCGCCAAGCCACTTTCCGTCATTTGTCAGCAGTTCTGGCTAATTGGGGAAGTCCAGTTGACTGGAGGTTTCCCAACATGACGCCCATCTCTAAGAAGGGCCGGAAGGAAGACCCGGGGAAC
>NW_010198822.1:0-1214 GCF_000695765.1 Mesitornis unicolor | reverse complement strand
TATATATATATTTACAAATATAAACCTGGGCACCTAGAAATCATAGGGCTGGTTTAGCCAATTAACCAATATTCTGTGAATCAACACCTTTGGGAAACACATCTCCATTCATGCCCTTTTTCTTATGCTCCCCTGGTTACTCTCTTTTCTGGCCCCTCAGGGGTTAGAAATTTAAACAGATAAACGTGGGTGGGTTTTTTATCACCCACAAATCCAGGGAACTGCTGCAAAGAAGTCGAATATCGTGAAAAGTTCACAGGCAGCACTGAAAACTGCAGGGTTTCTGTTAGCTGAATTATTGAGGGGCTGCAGAAATGGTCCTAGAGGAGTAAGAAAGTTTTGGAGTTTCTTCTTAAAAGTATTTCATGTTTGGGTCGGTTTTTCCTTTTTTCCTTAGATTATTTTTAGAGCCAGACAGTGACAGAAGGTGGAAAAGGCCAGTGGATTTAGAGGGTGCTTTTATGCCAGGAGAGACTATTACTTAGGAGAGTTCAAAGCTTATTTATAAAACAGTAATTGCCATCCCCTGAGACGGAAGCGGGCCGCTCGCGCCGGCTCGAGGAGAGGGTTACGATAGTTAATTGGCAAATATGCTTAAAAGCTTCTTCCTGACCTTTTAAGAAACTTTTTGCTGTGACAGGCTCGGGCAGAGATTGAAAACCTGCCTAATGAAAGGCCAGGTTTAATACCAGGACTTAGCTCCAAATGGCTTTTCAAAGGGCTGTGGAAATCCTCCTGCTTAGGGAGCCGGCAGGAGGTGAGGGATGCTACTGTCCCTGCAGCGCCCGCAGCCGATGGGGCTCCAGGAGCTGAGATTGGTGGCTCCTTCCCCACTTTTGGGATGGCCAAAGGGCTCAGGCTGCAAAATTATCATTTACCCAGGGAAGCTGATGGGGCTTTGTCGTTCTCCCTCTGCACTTCCCACTATGTTTTTCTGGTGGGTGTGTGTGTGTGTGTAGAAATGTGTTAAAGTGAGGAGCAGAAGGATGTTCTGGGTGGCTTTCTGGAGGATTTTTGGCAAGCACTTGGTTGGAAGCCATGGAGGGGTCCAAAAACCATGTGGATGTGGCACCTGGGGACATGGCTTAGTGGCCGTGGTGGGGTTGGGTTGATGTTGAACTTAATCTTACAGATCTCTTCCAACCTCAATGATTTGATGATGCTATTTGAGACATGGTTTAGTATTACAGCATCCCAGAATGTGAGGAGTTGGA